>NW_026728991.1:260000-292500 GCF_030272615.1 Cryptomeria japonica | reverse complement strand
CCGTCCGAGAGTTTAGTGAGGCTTTTTACCGTTGCAGCTCCCCATGTCCGAACTGGGGATTTCTGGGTAGGGGCTTCGGGTGCGCATTACTTTTTTGCCCAAGCGTCCAGTGGGGTTTCTGGTGCGCTCCGAAGTGGGGTTATTGGAGCGGCCCCTCTTTTTTTGTCCGAGCGTTTGGTGGGGTTGCGCGCCCTGGTGGGCACCATGGTGCGCACCAAGGAGCGCTCCGAAGTGTGCTCCAAGGTGCGGCGTGCACGAAGTCGGAGCCCGGTTTGCCCCGGGTGCGCACCTCGCGTGCACCTTCGCCGCGGTGGGCACCATGGCGTGCACGAAGTCGGAGCCCGGTTTGCCCCGGGTGCGCACCTCGCGTGCACCTTCGCCGGGGTGGGCACCTCGGCTGGGTTGCGCGCCCTGGTGCGCACCAAGGAGCGCTCCGAAGTGTGCTCCAAGGTGCGGCGTGCACGAAGTCGGAGCCCGGTTTGCCCCGGGTGCGCACCTCGCGTGCACCTTGGCGCGGTGGGCACCATGGCGTGCACGAAGTCGGAGCCCGGTTTGCCCCGGGTGCGCACCCCGCGTGCACCTTCGCCGGGGTGGGCACCTCGGCTGGGTTGCGCGCCCTGGTGCGCACCAAGGAGCGCTCCGAAGTGTGCTCCAAGGTGCGGCGTGCACGAAGTCGGAGCCCGGTTTGCCCCGGGTGCGCACCTCGCGTGCACCTTCGCCGCGGTGGGCACCTTGGCTGGGTTGGGCACCATTGAGCGCTCCGAAGTGTGCTCCAAGGTGCGCACCATGGCCCTCCAAGGTGCGCAGCATGGCGTGCACGAAGTCGGAGCCCGGTTTGCCCCGGGTGCGCACCTCGCGTGCACCTTCGCCAGGGTGGGCACCTCGGTGCGCACACCTTCTCAATGTTTTCTTGCCTTTTCTGGAAATTGGTGAAGGCAGCGCATCAAAGGTGCGCACCTCGGTGTGCTCCGAGGTGCGAACCCGAGAGCGCTCCGAGGTGCCCACGAAGTCGAAAGTCGGGTTAATTGCATTGTTTTCCCCGGGTGCGCTCCGAGGTGCGCAACATCGGTGCGCACCAAGGAGGGATCCGAAGTGTGCTCCAAGGTGCGCACGATTCGGAGCTCGGTTTGCCCGGGGTGCGCACACCTTGGCTGGGTTGCGCACCCTTTGTGCGCTCCAAGGTGCGCACGAAGTCGGAGCTCGGTTTGCCCCGGGTGCGCACCTTCGCCAGGGTGCGCACCTTGATGCGCACGCCTTGGCTGGGCTGCGCACCTTGGTGGGCGCCATGGTGCGCACCTTTCGTGCGCTCCAAGGTGCGCACGAAGTCGGAGCTCGGTTTGCCCCGGGTGCGCACCTTGGTGGGCGCCATGGTGCACTCCGAGGTGCCCAAGATTGGTGCGCACCAAGGAGCGCTCCGAAGTGCGCTCCAAGGTGCGCAGGTGCGCGCGAAGTCGAAAGTTGGGTTAATTGTCCGGTTTGCCTCGGGTGCGCACCTTGCGTGCACCTTCGCCAGGGTGGGCGCCTTGGTGCGCACACCTTGGCTGGGCTGCGCACCCGGGCGCGCACACCTTGGCACCCGCGTTTCCTTCATTTTAAATTTTTTTTTTTTACAATCTCTCAAGTGGGAAATTCTATAATCTCAACTTTTTTTGCCTTTTCAGGAAACTTTTGAATGGAGCGCATCATTGGTGCGCTCCGAAGTGTGCTCCAAGGTGCGCACCTCTGGTGTGCTCCAAAGCTCTCTCTAGCTGCGTGCACCTGCCCCGGCCGCGCACCCGGCCCCGCCCAGCTTCGCTCACCTGTCCCGGGCGTCTGGTGCGGAACCTTAGAGTAAGAAACATCACCGTGCACCTTGGCCAACGTGCGCGACTCGACCGAGCGCGCACTGGCCGAGGTGCACACCGATTTCACCTGGGTGCGCGCGCAGCACCTCGGGCGCACCGGGGTGCGCGCACAACGCCCGGGTTGCACCGTGGCCTGTGTGCTCGGGGCGCCTCGGGTGCGCGCTCGGTGTCGCCCCCGCGCGCGCGGTAGTGCGGGCAGCGCACCCCGGCCCGGCCCGGCCCCGACGAGAACGCAAACGGGCAAAAGGTTTATTCAAATAGCATTGCGACGCCCGGCGAAAAACTAAAAAAGGGTGCAACACCGGGACTTCCCGGGAGGTCACCCATCCCAGTACTACTCCGGCCCAAGCGCGCTTAACTGCGGAGTTCTGATGGGATCCGGTGCACTAACGCTGGTATGATCGCACCCGTTATGAGCTTGTCGCAGTGTGTACTTAGCAAACCGCGACCCACGTGCGAATCCACCCCGGCCACCCACCCCCGTCGAGGTGCACACCCTCCCTCGCGAAGTGCGCCCCGTTCGCCAAGTGTGAGCCCTGCCCGGGTGCGCGCACCTTGCTAGGGCGTCGGGTGTGCACCCGGCCCGGCCTACGTGCGTGCACCTGGACGGGGCGTCGTGTGCGTGCAGTGTCCCGTCTGCAACGCGGTGCCCACACACCACCTCGGGCGCAACGACCTGCGCTCACATGTGGGCCGAGTGCACCTTGGTGCATGTTCGGGGCGCCTCGGGTGCACGCTCGATCTTGCCCCGGTGCACCAAGGCGCTCGGTTTGCCCCGGGTGCGCACTTGGTGCAAGGTGGGCACCCAAAATAGGGATCAAGCACCAAAACACAAGTTTCGGGATGCAAAATGGGACCCAAGGACCACAAATGCGTTCCAAGACCCATGATGGGTCCACGAGAACAAAAATGTGTTCCGAGACTTAATAAACAAATATTGGGTTTTAGGAGAAGAAACATGCTCTGATGCCCAAAACGAGAATCGACCCCGAAAAGGCCACAGGCCAAAAGTGGGATGCGAGACAAAAAAAAAAGGGACCCGAGGACCAAAATTGGGTTCCCAGGTCGAAGACAGGGCAACCGGACAAGAAACGACCTCTAAGGCTCGAAATGAGTCCCGACGACTAAAACTTGACAAGAAGCACCCATCAGGCACCCAACTCGACACCCATGGGATGCCGACCCACCCGGGCTTCCACCTAGCACACCTTGGCACCCACCCACCCTCGCACCCAACCTCGCACCCAACTTAGCACCTTTGAACCCACATTGGCACTCACCCTGACCCTGGCACCTTGGAACCCACATTGGCACTCACCTTGACCCTGGCACCCACCTTTGCACTCACCTTGGGACCCACCCTGGCTCCCACCTCGGCACCCACCCAGACACCCACCTTGGTTCCTTGGCACCCACCTTGGATCCTTGGCACCCACCCCGACACCCACCTTGGCACGCAACTTGGCTACTTGCCACCCACCTTGGCTCCTTGACGCCCACCCCGACAACCACCCCGTGACCTACCCTGGCTAGGGTTGGTGCACACCCACCCTGGTGCCCACCTTGGCACCCACCCCATGACCCACCTTGGCACGCACCTTAGTACCCACCCCGTTACCCACCCTAGGACCCACCCCGTGACCCACCTTGGCCAGGGTGGGTGCCTTGGTGCGCACAACTTGCCTGGGCTGCACACCAGGGCGGGCTCAAGATGGCACCCGCGTTCCGTTTTTTTCACTATCTTTCAAAACGGAAATTTTAAAATCTCGTTTTTTTTTTTTTTTTTGCCTTTTCTGGAAATTAGTGAAGGCAGCGCATCAAAGGTGCGCAATGCTGGTGCGAACCCGGGAGCGCTCCGATGTGTGCTCCAAGGTGCGGCGTGCACGAAGTCCGAGCCCGGCTTGCCCCGGGTGCGCACCTCGCGTGCACCTTCGCCGGGGTGAGCACCTTGGCTGGGTTGCGCGCCCTGGTGCGCACCAAGGAGCGCTCTGAAGTGTGCTCCAAGGTGCGGCGTGCACGAAGTCGGAGCTCGGTTTGCCCCGGGTGTGCACCTCGGGTGCGCACCTCGCGTGCACCTTCGCTGCGGTGGGCACCTTGGCTGGGTTGCGCGCCTTGGTGGGCACCATGCAGTGCACGAAGTCGGAGCCCGGTTTGCCCCGGGCGCGCACCTCCGCCAGGGTGGGCACCTTGGTGCGCACAACTTGCCTGGGCTGCGCACCAGGAAGGGCTCAAGATGGCACCCGCGTTCCGTTTTTTTCACTATCTTTCAGAACGGAAATTTTAAAATATCGTTTTTTTTTGCCTTTTCTGGAAATTAGTGAAGGCAGCGCATCAAAGGTGCGCAACGCTGGTGCGAACCTGGGAGCGCTCCGATGTGTGCTCCAAGGTGCGGCGTGCACGAAGTCGGAGCCCGGTTTGCCCCGGGTGCGCCCTGGTGGGCACCATGGTGCGCACCAAGGAGCGCTCCGAAGTGTGCTCCAAGGTGCGGCCTGCACGAAGTCGGAGCCCGGTTTGCCCCGGGCGTGCACCGCGGGTGGGCACCTTGGTGCGCATGCCTTGCCTGGGCTGCGCACCAGGGCGGGCTCAAGATGGCACCCGCGTTCCGTTTTTTTCACTATCTTTCAAAACGGAAATTTTAAAATCTCATTTTTTTTTGCCTTTTCTGGAAATTAGTGAAGGCAGCGCATCAAAGGTGCGCACCTCGCTGCCCACCACGGTGCGCAACGCCGGTGGGCACCCGGGAGTGCTTCGAAGTGTGCTCCAAGGTGCTGCGTGCACGTTGTCGGAGCCCGGTTTGCCCCGGGTGCGCACCTCGCGTGCACCTTCGTCGGGGTGGGCACCTTGGCTGGGTTTGCCCCGGCTGCGCTCCGAAGCGGGGTTATTGGAGCGCCGCCTCTTTTTTTGTCGGAGCGTTTGGTGGGGTTTCTCGCATTGGCTCTTCCCAGGCCCGGTTGCCACCCTGGCGCGCACGAAGTCGGAAGTAGGGTTAATTGCCCGGGTGCGCACCTTTGCCAGGGTGGGCACCTTACCTGGGCTGTGCACCAGGGCGGGCTCAAGATGGCACCCGCGTTCCGTTTTTTTCACTATCTTTCAAAACGGAAATTTTAAAATCTCCTCTTTTTTTTGCCTTTTCTGGAAATTAGTGAAGGCAGCGCATCAAAGGTGCGCACCTCGCTGCCCACCTTGGTGTGCTCTGAGGTGCGCACCCGGGAGCGCTACGAAGTGTGCTCCAAGGTGCGGCGTGCACGTTGTCGGAGCCCGGTTTGCCCCGGGTGCGCACCTCGCCTGCACCTTGGCCGGGGTGGGCACCCTGGCTGGGTTTGCCCAGGGTGCGCTCCGAAGCGGGGTTACTGGAGCGCCCCCTCTTTTTTTGTCAGAGCGTTTGGTGGGGTTTCTCGCATTGGCTCTTCCCAGGCCCGGTTGTTGGGTGCGCTCCCACCCTGGCGCGCGCGAAGTTGGAAGTTGGGTTAATTGCCCGGGCGCGCACCTTCGCCAGGGTGGGCACCTTGGTGCGCACACCTTGGCTGGGCTGCGCACCAGGGCGGGCTCAAGATGGCACCAGCATTCCCTTTTTCTCACTATCTTTCAAAACGGAAATTTTAAAATCTCGTTTTTTTTTGCCTTTTATGGAAATTAGTGAAGGCATCGCATCAAAGGTGCGCACCTCGCTGCCCACCTTGGTGTGCTCCGAGGTGCCCACCACGGTGCGCTCCGAGGTGCCCACCACGGTGCGCAACGCCGGTGCGAACCCGGGAGCGCCCCGATGTGTGCTCCAAGGTGCGGCGTGCACGAAGCCGGACCCCGGTTTGCCCCGGGTGCGCACCTCGCGTGCACCTTGGTGCGCACACCTTGGCTGGGTTGCGCGGCCTGGTGGGCACCATGGTGCGCACCAAGGAGCGCTCCAAAGTGTGCTCCAAGGTGCGGCGTGCACGAAGTCCTAGCCCGGTTTGCCCCGGGTGCGCACCTTCGCCGCGGTGGGCACCATGGCGTGCACGAAGTCGGAGCCCGGTTTGCCCCGGGTGCGCACCTCGCGTGCACCTTCGCCGGGGTGGGCACCTCGGCTGGGTTGCGCGCCCTGGTGCGCACCAAGGAGCGCTCCGAAGTGTGCTCCAAGGTGCGGCGTGCACGAAGTCGGAGCCCGGTTTGCCCCGGGTGCGCACCTTCGCCGCGGTGGGCACCCTGGTGCGCACCATGGCGTGCACGAAGTCGGAGCCCGGTTTGCCCCGGGTGCGCACCTCGCGTGCACCTTCGGCGGGGTTGCGCGCCCTGGTGCGCACCAAGGAGCGCTCCGAAGTGTGCTCCAAGGTGCGGCGTGCACGAAGTCGGAGCCCGGTTTGCCCCGGGTGCGCACCTCGCGTGCACCTTCGGCGGGGTTGCGCGCCCTGGTGGGCACCATGGTGCGCACCAAGGAGCGCTCCGAAGTGTGCTCCAAGGTGCGGCGTGCACGAAGTCGGAGCCCGGTTTGCCCCGGGTGCGCACCTCGCGTGCACCTTCGCCGCGGTGGGCACCATGGCGTGCACGAAGTCGGAGCCCGGTTTGCCCCGGGTGCGCACCTCGCGTGCACCTTCGCCGGGGTGGGCACCTCGGCTGGGTTGCGCGCCCTGGTGCGCACCAAGGAGCGCTCCGAAGTGTGCTCCAAGGTGCGGCGTGCACGAAGTCGGAGCCCGGTTTGCCCCGGGTGCGCACCTCGCGTGCACCTTCGCCGCGGTGGGCACCATGGCGTGCACGAAGTCGGAGCCCGGTTTGCCCCGGGTGCGCACCCCGCGTGCACCTTCGCCGGGGTGGGCACCTCGGCTGGGTTGCGCGCCCTGGTGCGCACCAAGGAGCGCTCCGAAGTGTGCTCCAAGGTGCGGCGTGCACGAAGTCGGAGCCCGGTTTGCCCCGGGTGCGCACCTCGCGTGCACCTTCGCCGCGGTGGGCACCTTGGCTGGGTTGGGCACCATTGAGCGCTCCGAAGTGTGCTCCAAGGTGCGCACCATGGCCCTCCAAGGTGCGCAGCATGGCGTGCACGAAGTCGGAGCCCGGTTTGCCCCGGGTGCGCACCTCGCGTGCACCTTCGCCAGGGTGGGCACCTCGGTGCGCACACCTTCTCAATGTTTTCTTGCCTTTTCTGGAAATTGGTGAAGGCAGCGCATCAAAGGTGCGCACCTCGGTGTGCTCCGAGGTGCGAACCCGAGAGCGCTCCGAGGTGCCCACGAAGTCGAAAGTCGGGTTAATTGCATTGTTTTCCCCGGGTGCGCTCCGAGGTGCGCAACATCGGTGCGCACCAAGGAGGGCTCCGAAGTGTGCTCCAAGGTGCGCACGATTCGGAGCTCGGTTTGCCCGGGGTGCGCACACCTTGGCTGGGTTGCGCACCCTTTGTGCGCTCCAAGGTGCGCACGAAGTCGGAGCTCGGTTTGCCCCGGGTGCGCACCTTCGCCAGGGTGCGCACCTTGATGCGCACGCCTTGGCTGGGCTGCGCACCTTGGTGGGCGCCATGGTGCGCACCTTTCGTGCGCTCCAAGGTGCGCACGAAGTCGGAGCTCGGTTTGCCCCGGGTGCGCACCTTGGTGGGCGCCATGGTGCACTCCGAGGTGCCCAAGATTGGTGCGCACCAAGGAGCGCTCCGAAGTGCGCTCCAAGGTGCGCAGGTGCGCGCGAAGTCGAAAGTTGGGTTAATTGTCCGGTTTGCCTCGGGTGCGCACCTTGCGTGCACCTTCGCCAGGGTGGGCGCCTTGGTGCGCACACCTTGGCTGGGCTGCGCACCCGGGCGCGCACACCTTGGCACCCGCGTTTCCTTCATTTTAAATTTTTTTTTTTTACAATCTCTCAAGTGGGAAATTCTATAATCTCAACTTTTTTTGCCTTTTCAGGAAACTTTTGAATGGAGCGCATCATTGGTGCGCTCCGAAGTGTGCTCCAAGGTGCGCACCTCTGGTGTGCTCCAAAGCTCTCTCCAGCTGCGTGCACCTGCCCCGGCCGCGCACCCGGCCCCGCCCAGCTTCGCTCACCTGTCCCGGGCGTCTGGTGCGGAACCTTAGAGTAAGAAACATCACCGTGCACCTTGGCCAACGTGCGCGACTCGACCGAGCGCGCACTGGCCGAGGTGCACACCGATTTCACCTGGGTGCGCGCGCAGCACCTCGGGCGCACCGGGGTGCGCGCACAACGCCCGGGTTGCACCGTGGCCTGTGTGCTCGGGGCGCCTCGGGTGCGCGCTCGGTGTCGCCCCCGCGCGCGCGGTAGTGCGGGCAGCGCACCCCGGCCCGGCCCGGCCCCGACGAGAACGCAAACGGGCAAAAGGTTTATTCAAATAGCATTGCGACGCCCGGCGAAAAACTAAGAAAGGGTGCAACACCGGGACTTCCCGGGAGGTCACCCATCCCAGTACTACTCCGGCCCAAGCGCGCTTAACTGCGGAGTTCTGATGGGATCCGGTGCACTAACGCTGGTATGATCGCACCCGTTATGAGCTTGTCGCAGTGTGTACTTAGCAAACCGCGACCCACGTGCGAATCCACCCCGGCCACCCACCCCCGTCGAGGTGCACACCCTCCCTCGCGAAGTGCGCCCCGTTCGCCAAGTGTGAGCCCTGCCCGGGTGCGCGCACCTTGCTAGGGCGTCGGGTGTGCACCCGGCCCGGCCTACGTGCGTGCACCTGGACGGGGCGTCGTGTGCGTGCAGTGTCCCGTCTGCAACGCGGTGCCCACACACCACCTCGGGCGCAACGACCTGCGCTCACATGTGGGCCGAGTGCACCTTGGTGCATGTTCGGGGCGCCTCGGGTGCACGCTCGATCTTGCCCCGGTGCACCAAGGCGCTCGGTTTGCCCCGGGTGCGCACTTGGTGCAAGGTGGGCACCCAAAATAGGGATCAAGCACCAAAACACAAGTTTCGGGATGCAAAATGGGACCCAAGGACCACAAATGCGTTCCAAGACCCATGATGGGTCCACGAGAACAAAAATGTGTTCCGAGACTTAATAAACAAATATTGGGTTTTAGGAGAAGAAACATGCTCTGATGCCCAAAACGAGAATCGACCCCGAAAAGGCCACAGGCCAAAAGTGGGATGCGAGACAAAAAAAAATGGGACCCGAGGACCAAAATTGGGTTCCCAGGTCGAAGACAGGGCAACCGGACAAGAAACGACCTCTAAGGCTCGAAATGAGTCCCGACGACTAAAACTTGACAAGAAGCACCCATCAGGCACCCAACTCGACACCCATGGGATGCCGACCCACCCGGGCTTCCACCTAGCACACCTTGGCACCCACCCACCCTCGCACCCAACCTCGCACCCAACTTAGCACCTTTGAACCCACATTGGCACTCACCCTGACCCTGGCACCTTGGAACCCACATTGGCACTCACCTTGACCCTGGCACCCACCTTTGCACTCACCTTGGGACCCACCCTGGCTCCCACCTCGGCACCCACCCAGACACCCACCTTGGTTCCTTGGCACCCACCTTGGATCCTTGGCACCCACCCCGACACCCACCTTGGCACGCAACTTGGCTACTTGCCACCCACCTTGGCTCCTTGACGCCCACCCCGACAACCACCCCGTGACCTACCCTGGCTAGGGTTGGTGCACACCCACCCTGGTGCCCACCTTGGCACCCACCCCATGACCCACCTTGGCACGCACCTTAGTACCCACCCCGTTACCCACCCTAGGACCCACCCCGTGACCCACCTTGGCCAGGGTGGGTGCCTTGGTGCGCACAACTTGCCTGGGCTGCACACCAGGGCGGGCTCAAGATGGCACCCGCGTTCCGTTTTTTTCACTATCTTTCAAAACGGAAATTTTAAAATCTCGTTTTTTTTTTTTTTTTTGCCTTTTCTGGAAATTAGTGAAGGCAGCGCATCAAAGGTGCGCAATGCTGGTGCGAACCCGGGAGCGCTCCGATGTGTGCTCCAAGGTGCGGCGTGCACGAAGTCCGAGCCCGGCTTGCCCCGGGTGCGCACCTCGCGTGCACCTTCGCCGGGGTGAGCACCTTGGCTGGGTTGCGCGCCCTGGTGCGCACCAAGAAGCGCTCTGAAGTGTGCTCCAAGGTGCGGCGTGCACGAAGTCGGAGCTCGGTTTGCCCCGGGTGTGCACCTCGGGTGCGCACCTCGCGTGCACCTTCGCTGCGGTGGGCACCTTGGCTGGGTTGCGCGCCTTGGTGGGCACCATGCAGTGCACGAAGTCGGAGCCCGGTTTGCCCCGGGCGCGCACCTCCGCCAGGGTGGGCACCTTGGTGCGCACAACTTGCCTGGGCTGCGCACCAGGAAGGGCTCAAGATGGCACCCGCGTTCCGTTTTTTTCACTATCTTTCAGAACGGAAATTTTAAAATATCGTTTTTTTTTGCCTTTTCTGGAAATTAGTGAAGGCAGCGCATCAAAGGTGCGCAACGCTGGTGCGAACCTGGGAGCGCTCCGATGTGTGCTCCAAGGTGCGGCGTGCACGAAGTCGGAGCCCGGTTTGCCCCGGGTGCGCCCTGGTGGGCACCATGGTGCGCACCAAGGAGCGCTCCGAAGTGTGCTCCAAGGTGCGGCCTGCACGAAGTCGGAGCCCGGTTTGCCCCGGGTGTGCACCGCGGGTGGGCACCTTGGTGCGCATGCCTTGCCTGGGCTGCGCACCAGGGCGGGCTCAAGATGGCACCCGCGTTCCGTTTTTTTCACTATCTTTCAAAACGGAAATTTTAAAATCTCATTTTTTTTTGCCTTTTCTGGAAATTAGTGAAGGCAGCGCATCAAAGGTGCGCACCTCGCTGCCCACCACGGTGCGCAACGCCGGTGGGCACCCGGGAGTGCTTCGAAGTGTGCTCCAAGGTGCTGCGTGCACGTTGTCGGAGCCCGGTTTGCCCCGGGTGCGCACCTCGCGTGCACCTTCGTCGGGGTGGGCACCTTGGCTGGGTTTGCCCCGGCTGCGCTCCGAAGCGGGGTTATTGGAGCGCCGCCTCTTTTTTTGTCGGAGCGTTTGGTGGGGTTTCTCGCATTGGCTCTTCCCAGGCCCGGTTGCCACCCTGGCGCGCACGAAGTCGGAAGTAGGGTTAATTGCCCGGGTGCGCACCTTTGCCAGGGTGGGCACCTTACCTGGGCTGTGCACCAGGGCGGGCTCAAGATGGCACCCGCGTTCCGTTTTTTTCACTATCTTTCAAAACGGAAATTTTAAAATCTCCTCTTTTTTTTGCCTTTTCTGGAAATTAGTGAAGGCAGCGCATCAAAGGTGCGCACCTCGCTGCCCACCTTGGTGTGCTCTGAGGTGCGCACCCGGGAGCGCTACGAAGTGTGCTCCAAGGTGCGGCGTGCACGTTGTCGGAGCCCGGTTTGCCCCGGGTGCGCACCTCGCCTGCACCTTGGCCGGGGTGGGCACCCTGGCTGGGTTTGCCCAGGGTGCGCTCCGAAGCGGGGTTACTGGAGCGCCCCCTCTTTTTTTGTCAGAGCGTTTGGTGGGGTTTCTCGCATTGGCTCTTCCCAGGCCCGGTTGTTGGGTGCGCTCCCACCCTGGCGCGCGCGAAGTTGGAAGTTGGGTTAATTGCCCGGGCGCGCACCTTCGCCAGGGTGGGCACCTTGGTGCGCACACCTTGGCTGGGCTGCGCACCAGGGCGGGCTCAAGATGGCACCAGCATTCCCTTTTTCTCACTATCTTTCAAAACGGAAATTTTAAAATCTCGTTTTCTTTTGCCTTTTATGGAAATTAGTGAAGGCATCGCATCAAAGGTGCGCACCTCGCTGCCCACCTTGGTGTGCTCCGAGGTGCCCACCACGGTGCGCTCCGAGGTGCCCACCACGGTGCGCAACGCCGGTGCGAACCCGGGAGCGCCCCGATGTGTGCTCCAAGGTGCGGCGTGCACGAAGCCGGACCCCGGTTTGCCCCGGGTGCGCACCTCGCGTGCACCTTGGTGCGCACACCTTGGCTGGGTTGCGCGGCCTGGTGGGCACCATGGTGCGCACCAAGGAGCGCTCCGAAGTGTGCTCCAAGGTGCGGCGTGCACGAAGTCCTAGCCCGGTTTGCCCCGGGTGCGCACCTTCGCCGCGGTGGGCACCATGGCGTGCACGAAGTCGGAGCCCGGTTTGCCCCGGGTGCGCACCTCGCGTGCACCTTCGCCGGGGTGGGCACCTCGGCTGGGTTGCGCGCCCTGGTGCGCACCAAGGAGCGCTCCGAAGTGTGCTCCAAGGTGCGGCGTGCACGAAGTCGGAGCCCGGTTTGCCCCGGGTGCGCACCTTCGCCGCGGTGGGCACCCTGGTGCGCACCATGGCGTGCACGAAGTCGGAGCCCGGTTTGCCCCGGGTGCGCACCTCGCGTGCACCTTCGGCGGGGTTGCGCGCCCTGGTGCGCACCAAGGAGCGCTCCGAAGTGTGCTCCAAGGTGCGGCGTGCACGAAGTCGGAGCCCGGTTTGCCCCGGGTGCGCACCTCGCGTGCACCTTCGGCGGGGTTGCGCGCCCTGGTGGGCACCATGGTGCGCACCAAGGAGCGCTCCGAAGTGTGCTCCAAGGTGCGGCGTGCACGAAGTCGGAGCCCGGTTTGCCCCGGGTGCGCACCTCGCGTGCACCTTCGCCGCGGTGGGCACCATGGCGTGCACGAAGTCGGAGCCCGGTTTGCCCCGGGTGCGCACCTCGCGTGCACCTTCGCCGCGGTGGGCACCATGGCGTGCACGAAGTCGGAGCCCGGTTTGCCCCGGGTGCGCACCTCGCGTGCACCTTCGCTGGGGTGGGCACCTCGGCTGGGTTGCGCGCCCTGGTGCGCACCAAGGAGCGCTCCGAAGTGTGCTCCAAGGTGCGGCGTGCACGAAGTCGGAGCCCGGTTTGCCCCGGGTGCGCACCTCGCGTGCACCTTCGCCGCGGTGGGCACCATGGCGTGCACGAAGTCGGAGCCCGGTTTGCCCCGGGTGCGCACCCCGCGTGCACCTTCGCCGGGGTGGGCACCTCGGCTGGGTTGCGCGCCCTGGTGCGCACCAAGGAGCGCTCCGAAGTGTGCTCCAAGGTGCGGCGTGCACGAAGTCGGAGCCCGGTTTACCCCGGGTGCGCACCTCGCGTGCACCTTCGCCGCGGTGGGCACCTTGGCTGGGTTGGGCACCATTGAGCGCTCCGAAGTGTGCTCCAAGGTGCGCACCATGGCCCTCCAAGGTGCGCAGCATGGCGTGCACGAAGTCGGAGCCCGGTTTGCCCCGGGTGCGCACCTCGCGTGCACCTTCGCCAGGGTGGGCACCTCGGTGCGCACACCTTCTCAATGTTTTCTTGCCTTTTCTGGAAATTGGTGAAGGCAGCGCATCAAAGGTGCGCACCTCGGTGTGCTCCGAGGTGCGAACCCGAGAGCGCTCCGAGGTGCCCACGAAGTCGAAAGTCGGGTTAATTGCATTGTTTTCCCCGGGTGCGCTCCGAGGTGCGCAACATCGGTGCGCACCAAGGAGGGCTCCGAAGTGTGCTCCAAGGTGCGCACGATTCGGAGCTCGGTTTGCCCGGGGTGCGCACACCTTGGCTGGGTTGCGCACCCTTTGTGCGCTCCAAGGTGCGCACGAAGTCGGAGCTCGGTTTGCCCCGGGTGCGCACCTTCGCCAGGGTGCGCACCTTGATGCGCACGCCTTGGCTGGGCTGCGCACCTTGGTGGGCGCCATGGTGCGCACCTTTCGTGCGCTCCAAGGTGCGCACGAAGTCGGAGCTCGGTTTGCCCCGGGTGCGCACCTTGGTGGGCGCCATGGTGCACTCCGAGGTGCCCAAGATTGGTGCGCACCAAGGAGCGCTCCGAAGTGCGCTCCAAGGTGCGCAGGTGCGCGCGAAGTCGAAAGTTGGGTTAATTGTCCGGTTTGCCTCGGGTGCGCACCTTGCGTGCACCTTCGCCAGGGTGGGCGCCTTGGTGCGCACACCTTGGCTGGGCTGCGCACCCGGGCGCGCACACCTTGGCACCCGCGTTTCCTTCATTTTAAATTTTTTTTTTTTACAATCTCTCAAGTGGGAAATTCTATAATCTCAACTTTTTTTGCCTTTTCAGGAAACTTTTGAATGGAGCGCATCATTGGTGCGCTCCGAAGTGTGCTCCAAGGTGCGCACCTCTGGTGTGCTCCAAAGCTCTCTCCAGCTGCGTGCACCTGCCCCGGCCGCGCACCCGGCCCCGCCCAGCTTCGCTCACCTGTCCCGGGCGTCTGGTGCGGAACCTTAGAGTAAGAAACATCACCGTGCACCTTGGCCAACGTGCGCGACTCGACCGAGCGCGCACTGGCCGAGGTGCACACCGATTTCACCTGGGTGCGCGCGCAGCACCTCGGGCGCACCGGGGTGCGCGCACAACGCCCGGGTTGCACCGTGGCCTGTGTGCTCGGGGCGCCTCGGGTGCGCGCTCGGTGTCGCCCCCGCGCGCGCGGTAGTGCGGGCAGCGCACCCCGGCCCGGCCCGGCCCCGACGAGAACGCAAACGGGCAAAAGGTTTATTCAAATAGCATTGCGACGCCCGGCGAAAAACTAAAAAAGGGTGCAACACCGGGACTTCCCGGGAGGTCACCCATCCCAGTACTACTCCGGCCCAAGCGCGCTTAACTGCGGAGTTCTGATGGGATCCGGTGCACTAACGCTGGTATGATCGCACCCGTTATGAGCTTGTCGCAGTGTGTACTTAGCAAACCGCGACCCACGTGCGAATCCACCCCGGCCACCCACCCCCGTCGAGGTGCACACCCTCCCTCGCGAAGTGCGCCCCGTTCGCCAAGTGTGAGCCCTGCCCGGGTGCGCGCACCTTGCTAGGGCGTCGGGTGTGCACCCGGCCCGGCCTACGTGCGTGCACCTGGACGGGGCGTCGTGTGCGTGCAGTGTCCCGTCTGCAACGCGGTGCCCACACACCACCTCGGGCGCAACGACCTGCGCTCACATGTGGGCCGAGTGCACCTTGGTGCATGTTCGGGGCGCCTCGGGTGCACGCTCGATCTTGCCCCGGTGCACCAAGGCGCTCGGTTTGCCCCGGGTGCGCACTTGGTGCAAGGTGGGCACCCAAAATAGGGATCAAGCACCAAAACACAAGTTTCGGGATGCAAAATGGGACCCAAGGACCACAAATGCGTTCCAAGACCCATGATGGGTCCACGAGAACAAAAATGTGTTCCGAGACTTAATAAACAAATATTGGGTTTTAGGAGAAGAAACATGCTCTGATGCCCAAAACGAGAATCGACCCCGAAAAGGCCACAGGCCAAAAGTGGGATGCGAGACAAAAAAAAATGGGACCCGAGGACCAAAATTGGGTTCCCAGGTCGAAGACAGGGCAACCGGACAAGAAACGACCTCTAAGGCTCGAAATGAGTCCCGACGACTAAAACTTGACAAGAAGCACCCATCAGGCACCCAACTCGACACCCATGGGATGCCGACCCACCCGGGCTTCCACCTAGCACACCTTGGCACCCACCCACCCTCGCACCCAACCTCGCACCCAACTTAGCACCTTTGAACCCACATTGGCACTCACCCTGACCCTGGCACCTTGGAACCCACATTGGCACTCACCTTGACCCTGGCACCCACCTTTGCACTCACCTTGGGACCCACCCTGGCTCCCACCTCGGCACCCACCCAGACACCCACCTTGGTTCCTTGGCACCCACCTTGGATCCTTGGCACCCACCCCGACACCCACCTTGGCACGCAACTTGGCTACTTGCCACCCACCTTGGCTCCTTGACGCCCACCCCGACAACCACCCCGTGACCTACCCTGGCTAGGGTTGGTGCACACCCACCCTGGTGCCCACCTTGGCACCCACCCCATGACCCACCTTGGCACGCACCTTAGTACCCACCCCGTTACCCACCCTAGGACCCACCCCGTGACCCACCTTGGCCAGGGTGGGTGCCTTGGTGCGCACAACTTGCCTGGGCTGCACACCAGGGCGGGCTCAAGATGGCACCCGCGTTCCGTTTTTTTCACTATCTTTCAAAACGGAAATTTTAAAATCTCGTTTTTTTTTTTTTTTTGCCTTTTCTGGAAATTAGTGAAGGCAGCGCATCAAAGGTGCGCAATGCTGGTGCGAACCCGGGAGCGCTCCGATGTGTGCTCCAAGGTGCGGCGTGCACGAAGTCCGAGCCCGGCTTGCCCCGGGTGCGCACCTCGCGTGCACCTTCGCCGGGGTGAGCACCTTGGCTGGGTTGCGCGCCCTGGTGCGCACCAAGGAGCGCTCTGAAGTGTGCTCCAAGGTGCGGCGTGCACGAAGTCGGAGCTCGGTTTGCCCCGGGTGTGCACCTCGGGTGCGCACCTCGCGTGCACCTTCGCTGCGGTGGGCACCTTGGCTGGGTTGCGCGCCTTGGTGGGCACCATGCAGTGCACGAAGTCGGAGCCCGGTTTGCCCCGGGCGCGCACCTCCGCCAGGGTGGGCACCTTGGTGCGCACAACTTGCCTGGGCTGCGCACCAGGAAGGGCTCAAGATGGCACCCGCGTTCCGTTTTTTTCACTATCTTTCAGAACGGAAATTTTAAAATATCGTTTTTTTTTGCCTTTTCTGGAAATTAGTGAAGGCAGCGCATCAAAGGTGCGCAACGCTGGTGCGAACCTGGGAGCGCTCCGATGTGTGCTCCAAGGTGCGGCGTGCACGAAGTCGGAGCCCGGTTTGCCCCGGGTGCGCCCTGGTGGGCACCATGGTGCGCACCAAGGAGCGCTCCGAAGTGTGCTCCAAGGTGCGGCCTGCACGAAGTCGGAGCCCGGTTTGCCCCGGGCGTGCACCGCGGGTGGGCACCTTGGTGCGCATGCCTTGCCTGGGCTGCGCACCAGGGCGGGCTCAAGATGGCACCCGCGTTCCGTTTTTTTCACTATCTTTCAAAACGGAAATTTTAAAATCTCATTTTTTTTTGCCTTTTCTGGAAATTAGTGAAGGCAGCGCATCAAAGGTGCGCACCTCGCTGCCCACCACGGTGCGCAACGCCGGTGGGCACCCGGGAGTGCTTCGAAGTGTGCTCCAAGGTGCTGCGTGCACGTTGTCGGAGCCCGGTTTGCCCCGGGTGCGCACCTCGCGTGCACCTTCGTCGGGGTGGGCACCTTGGCTGGGTTTGCCCCGGCTGCGCTCCGAAGCGGGGTTATTGGAGCGCCGCCTCTTTTTTTGTCGGAGCGTTTGGTGGGGTTTCTCGCATTGGCTCTTCCCAGGCCCGGTTGCCACCCTGGCGCGCACGAAGTCGGAAGTAGGGTTAATTGCCCGGGTGCGCACCTTTGCCAGGGTGGGCACCTTACCTGGGCTGTGCACCCGGGCGGGCTCAAGATGGCACCCGCGTTCCGTTTTTTTCACTATCTTTCAAAACGGAAATTTTAAAATCTCCTCTTTTTTTTGCCTTTTCTGGAAATTAGTGAAGGCAGCGCATCAAAGGTGCGCACCTCGCTGCCCACCTTGGTGTGCTCTGAGGTGCGCACCCGGGAGCGCTACGAAGTGTGCTCCAAGGTGCGGCGTGCACGTTGTCGGAGCCCGGTTTGCCCCGGGTGCGCACCTCGCCTGCACCTTGGCCGGGGTGGGCACCCTGGCTGGGTTTGCCCAGGGTGCGCTCCGAAGCGGGGTTACTGGAGCGCCCCCTCTTTTTTTGTCAGAGCGTTTGGTGGGGTTTCTCGCATTGGCTCTTCCCAGGCCCGGTTGTTGGGTGCGCTCCCACCCTGGCGCGCGCGAAGTTGGAAGTTGGGTTAATTGCCCGGGCGCGCACCTTCGCCAGGGTGGGCACCTTGGTGCGCACACCTTGGCTGGGCTGCGCACCAGGGCGGGCTCAAGATGGCACCAGCATTCCCTTTTTCTCACTATCTTTCAAAACGGAAATTTTAAAATCTCGTTTTCTTTTGCCTTTTATGGAAATTAGTGAAGGCATCGCATCAAAGGTGCGCACCTCGCTGCCCACCTTGGTGTGCTCCGAGGTGCCCACCACGGTGCGCTCCGAGGTGCCCACCACGGTGCGCAACGCCGGTGCGAACCCGGGAGCGCCCCGATGTGTGCTCCAAGGTGCGGCGTGCACGAAGCCGGACCCCGGTTTGCCCCGGGTGCGCACCTCGCGTGCACCTTGGTGCGCACACCTTGGCTGGGTTGCGCGGCCTGGTGGGCACCATGGTGCGCACCAAGGAGCGCTCCGAAGTGTGCTCCAAGGTGCGGCGTGCACGAAGTCCTAGCCCGGTTTGCCCCGGGTGCGCACCTTCGCCGCGGTGGGCACCATGGCGTGCACGAAGTCGGAGCCCGGTTTGCCCCGGGTGCGCACCTCGCGTGCACCTTCGCCGGGGTGGGCACCTCGGCTGGGTTGCGCGCCCTGGTGCGCACCAAGGAGCGCTCCGAAGTGTGCTCCAAGGTGCGGCGTGCACGAAGTCGGAGCCCGGTTTGCCCCGGGTGCGCACCTTCGCCGCGGTGGGCACCCTGGTGCACACCATGGCGTGCACGAAGTCGGAGCCCGGTTTGCCCCGGGTGCGCACCTCGCGTGCACCTTCGGCGGGGTTGCGCGCCCTGGTGCGCACCAAGGAGCGCTCCGAAGTGTGCTCCAAGGTGCGGCGTGCACGAAGTCGGAGCCCGGTTTGCCCCGGGTGCGCACCTCGCGTGCACCTTCGGCGGGGTTGCGCGCCCTGGTGGGCACCATGGTGCGCACCAAGGAGCGCTCCGAAGTGTGCTCCAAGGTGCGGCGTGCACGAAGTCGGAGCCCGGTTTGCCCCGGGTGCGCACCTCGCGTGCACCTTCGCCGCGGTGGGCACCATGGCGTGCACGAAGTCGGAGCCCGGTTTGCCCCGGGTGCGCACCTCGCGTGCACCTTCGCCGGGGTGGGCACCTCGGCTGGGTTGCGCGCCCTGGTGCGCACCAAGGAGCGCTCCGAAGTGTGCTCCAAGGTGCGGCGTGCACGAAGTCGGAGCCCGGTTTGCCCCGGGTGCGCACCTCGCGTGCACCTTCGCCGCGGTGGGCACCATGGCGTGCACGAAGTCGGAGCCCGGTTTGCCCCGGGTGCGCACCCCGCGTGCACCTTCGCCGGGGTGGGCACCTCGGCTGGGTTGCGCGCCCTGGTGCGCACCAAGGAGCGCTCCGAAGTGTGCTCCAAGGTGCGGCGTGCACGAAGTCGGAGCCCGGTTTGCCCCGGGTGCGCACCTCGCGTGCACCTTCGCCGCGGTGGGCACCTTGGCTGGGTTGGGCACCATTGAGCGCTCCGAAGTGTGCTCCAAGGTGCGCACCATGGCCCTCCAAGGTGCGCAGCATGGCGTGCACGAAGTCGGAGCCCGGTTTGCCCCGGGTGCGCACCTCGCGTGCACCTTCGCCAGGGTGGGCACCTCGGTGCGCACACCTTCTCAATGTTTTCTTGCCTTTTCTGGAAATTGGTGAAGGCAGCGCATCAAAGGTGCGCACCTCGGTGTGCTCCGAGGTGCGAACCCGAGAGCGCTCCGAGGTGCCCACGAAGTCGAAAGTCGGGTTAATTGCATTGTTTTCCCCGGGTGCGCTCCGAGGTGCGCAACATCGGTGCGCACCAAGGAGGGCTCCGAAGTGTGCTCCAAGGTGCGCACGATTCGGAGCTCGGTTTGCCCGGGGTGCGCACACCTTGGCTGGGTTGCGCACCCTTTGTGCGCTCCAAGGTGCGCACGAAGTCGGAGCTCGGTTTGCCCCGGGTGCGCACCTTCGCCAGGGTGCGCACCTTGATGCGCACGCCTTGGCTGGGCTGCGCACCTTGGTGGGCGCCATGGTGCGCACCTTTCGTGCGCTCCAAGGTGCGCACGAAGTCGGAGCTCGGTTTGCCCCGGGTGCGCACCTTGGTGGGCGCCATGGTGCACTCCGAGGTGCCCAAGATTGGTGCGCAACAAGGAGCGCTCCGAAGTGCGCTCCAAGGTGCGCAGGTGCGCGCGAAGTCGAAAGTTGGGTTAATTGTCCGGTTTGCCTCGGGTGCGCACCTTGCGTGCACCTTCGCCAGGGTGGGCGCCTTGGTGCGCACACCTTGGCTGGGCTGCGCACCCGGGCGCGCACACCTTGGCACCCGCGTTTCCTTCATTTTAAATTTTTTTTTTTTACAATCTCTCAAGTGGGAAATTCTATAATCTCAACTTTTTTTGCCTTTTCAGGAAACTTTTGAATGGAGCGCATCATTGGTGCGCTCCGAAGTGTGCTCCAAGGTGCGCACCTCTGGTGTGCTCCAAAGCTCTCTCCAGCTGCGTGCACCTGCCCCGGCCGCGCACCCGGCCCCGCCCAGCTTCGCTCACCTGTCCCGGGCGTCTGGTGCGGAACCTTAGAGTAAGAAACATCACCGTGCACCTTGGCCAACGTGCGCGACTCGACCGAGCGCGCACTGGCCGAGGTGCACACCGATTTCACCTGGGTGCGCGCGCAGCACCTCGGGCGCACCGGGGTGCGCGCACAACGCCCGGGTTGCACCGTGGCCTGTGTGCTCGGGGCGCCTCGGGTGCGCGCTCGGTGTCGCCCCCGCGCGCGCGGTAGTGCGGGCAGCGCACCCCGGCCCGGCCCGGCCCCGACGAGAACGCAAACGGGCAAAAGGTTTATTCAAATAGCATTGCGACGCCCGGCGAAAAACTAAGAAAGGGTGCAACACCGGGACTTCCCGGGAGGTCACCCATCCTAGTACTACTCCGGCCCAAGCGCGCTTAACTGCGGAGTTCTGATGGGATCCGGTGCACTAACGCTGGTATGATCGCACCCGTTATGAGCTTGTCGCAGTGTGTACTTAGCAAACCGCGACCCACGTGCGAATCCACCCCGGCCACCCACCCCCGTCGAGGTGCACACCCTCCCTCGCGAAGTGCGCCCCGTTCGCCAAGTGTGAGCCCTGCCCGGGTGCGCGCACCTTGCTAGGGCGTCGGGTGTGCACCCGGCCCGGCCTACGTGCGTGCACCTGGACGGGGCGTCGTGTGCGTGCAGTGTCCCGTCTGCAACGCGGTGCCCACACACCACCTCGGGCGCAACGACCTGCGCTCACATGTGGGCCGAGTGCACCTTGGTGCATGTTCGGGGCGCCTCGGGTGCACGCTCGATCTTGCCCCGGTGCACCAAGGCGCTCGGTTTGCCCCGGGTGCGCACTTGGTGCAAGGTGGGCACCCAAAATAGGGATCAAGCACCAAAACACAAGTTTCGGGATGCAAAATGGGACCCAAGGACCACAAATGCGTTCCAAGACCCATGATGGGTCCACGAGAACAAAAATGTGTTCCGAGACTTAATAAACAAATATTGGGTTTTAGGAGAAGAAACATGCTCTGATGCCCAAAACGAGAATCGACCCCGAAAAGGCCACAGGCCAAAAGTGGGATGCGAGACAAAAAAAAATGGGACCCGAGGACCAAAATTGGGTTCCCAGGTCGAAGACAGGGCAACCGGACAAGAAACGACCTCTAAGGCTCGAAATGAGTCCCGACGACTAAAACTTGACAAGAAGCACCCATCAGGCACCCAACTCGACACCCATGGGATGCCGACCCACCCGGGCTTCCACCTAGCACACCTTGGCACCCACCCACCCTCGCACCCAACCTCGCACCCAACTTAGCACCTTTGAACCCACATTGGCACTCACCCTGACCCTGGCACCTTGGAACCCACATTGGCACTCACCTTGACCCTGGCACCCACCTTTGCACTCACCTTGGGACCCACCCTGGCTCCCACCTCGGCACCCACCCAGACACCCACCTTGGTTCCTTGGCACCCACCTTGGATCCTTGGCACCCACCCCGACACCCACCTTGGCACGCAACTTGGCTACTTGCCACCCACCTTGGCTCCTTGACGCCCACCCCGACAACCACCCCGTGACCTACCCTGGCTAGGGTTGGTGCACACCCACCCTGGTGCCCACCTTGGCACCCACCCCATGACCCACCTTGGCACGCACCTTAGTACCCACCCTGTTACCCACCCTAGGACCCACCCCGTGACCCACCTTGGCCAGGGTGGGTGCACCCACCCTGGTGCCCACCTTGGCACCCACCCATCCTAGCACCCAGCCTGTGACCGGGCTTGGAACCCAACCTTGCACCCGTCTTGGCCAGTGTGGGTGCGCACCCATCCTGGCACCCACGTTGTGACACACCCTTTAACCCACGCACCCTAGCAGCCACGTTGGCACCCACCTTGGAACACAACCTAGCAACTTGGCACCCACCCCGTGACCCACCTTGGCATCCACCATAGCAGTCGCCCACTTGGCACCCACCTTGGAACCCAAGTTGGCACCCACCTCGGCACCCACCTTGACACTTGTGGACCCACCTTGCCACTCACCCTAGCATCGACCCATCCTAGCACCCACCCTGGCACCTTTGCACCCTAGCACTCACCCATCCTAGCACCTAACCTGTGACCCACCTTGACACTCACCCTCGCACCCACCTTGGAACCCAACCTAGCACCCACCCACCCTGACACCAACCCTAGCACCTACCCACCCTTGCACCCACCCTGTGACCCATCTTGGCACCCACCCATCCTACCACTCAACCTATCACCCACCTTCTCACCCACCTTGGCATCCACCTTAGCACCCACCCACACTGGCACCTTGGCACCCACCTCGGGCAAGGTGGGTGCACACCCACCCTGACACCCAATTTAGAACCAACCGAGCATGTTACCCACCTTGGCACCCACATTGCAGCCCACCCTAGTACCCACCCTATGACCCACATTGGCATCCACACCCTAGCACCCAGGCACCTCGACACCCGCCTTGACACGCACCCTAGCACTAAACCTGTGACCCACCTTGGAACTCACCCTAGAACCCACCCACCCTGTGAACCACCTTGGCATCCACCTTAGCACCCACCCACCTTGGCACCCACTCTAGCACTCACCCATCCTAACACCCAACTTGTTACCCACCTTGGCACCCGCCCTCGCGTCCACCTTGAAACCCACCCTAGCACCCACCCACGCAGGAGCCCACCTTGGCACCCAACCTAACACCCACGCATCCTGGCACCCAACTTGTGACCCACCTTGGAACCCACCCTAGTACCCACCTTTGAACCCACTATATCACCAACCCACCTTGGCACCCACCCTATGACCCTCTTTGGAATCCACCCTAGCACGCACCCACCCTGGCACCCACCATGGAGCGCACCCTAGCACCCACCCACCTCGGCACGCACCTCAACACCCACCTTGGTGTGCGCACTGCGCCAACCTCTCAAAGACCCTATGTGGTGCGCTCCAAAGTGTACACCTTTGGTGTGCTCCAAGGTGCGCACCTTTGGTGCACACCGAGGTGCACACCAAAGTGTGCACCGAGGTGAGCACCAAAGTGCACTCCAAGGTGCACACCAAGGCGTGCACCTTTGGTGCGGTCAATGCAAACGAATTCGGAAGTTGGGGTCGATGTCCTAATCGCTGCTGCAGACTACACGTATGAGAATCGGACAAATAGCTTTATATAGGGGAGGTGTTGCGTTTGATGGGTCGACTCCCCTGGTTGTGTGCACTGCACCAACTTCAAAGACCCTGTCTTGTTTAAGAAGTCAAAAGTTGGGGTGGATGTCCTAATCATTGCTGCAGTCTACGCATGTATGAGAATCAGACAAATAGCTTATATAGGGGAGGTGTTGCATTCGGTGGGTTGACTCCCCTGGTTGTGCGCACTGCGCCAACCTCAAAGACCCCGCATAGCAGAAGAAGTCGGAAGTCGGATTTTGGTGAGCACCAAGGCGTGCACCTTTGGTGCGGTCAACGCAGACGAATTCAGAAGTTGGGGTGGATGTCCTAATCGTTGTTGCAGGCTACACATGTATGAGAATCAGACAAATAGCTTATATAGGGGAGGTGTTGGGTTTGATGGGTCAACTCCCTTGGTTGTGCGCATTACGCCAACCTCAAAGACCTTGTTTTCGTTAAGAAGTCAAAAGTTGGGGTCAATGTCCTAATGGCTCCTGTAGGCTACACATGTATGAGAATCGGACAAATAGCTTATATAGGGGAGGTGTTGGGTTTGATGGGTCGACTCCCCTGGTTGTGCGCATTACGTCAACCTCAAAGACCTTGTTTTCGTTAAGAAGTCAAAAGTTGGGGTCGATGTCCTAATTGCTCCTGTAGACTACACATGTATGAGAATCAGACAAATAGCTTATATAGGGGAGGTGTTGGGTTTGATGGGTTGACTCCCCTAGTTGTTCGCATTACACCAACCTCAAAGACCTTGTTTTCGTTTAGAAGCCGAAAGTTGGGGTCGATGTCCTAATTGCTCCTGCAGGCTACGCATGTATGAGAATCAGACAAATAGCTTATATAGGGGAGGTGTTGGGTTTGATGGGTCGACTCCCCTGGTTGTGCGCATTGCGCCAACCTCAAAGACCCTGCATTGCGGATGAAGTCGAAAGTCAGAGTTTGGTGTGCTACAAGGTGTGGTCGAAGGTGCTCACCTAGGTGTGCACCTTTGGAGCGCAGGAAAAGTGCCCTCCAAAAGTGCGCACCTTTGGAGTGCACAAAAGTGCCCTCCAAAAGTGCGCACCTTTGGAGCGCACAAAAGTGC
Source organism: Cryptomeria japonica (assembly GCF_030272615.1). NCBI lineage: Eukaryota > Viridiplantae > Streptophyta > Pinopsida > Cupressales > Cupressaceae > Cryptomeria > Cryptomeria japonica. Next base: position 268,246 of record NW_026728991.1, on the reverse strand, counting down.
CCTCCAAAAAGTGCCCTCCAAAAGTGCGCACCTTTGGAGCGCACAAAAGTGCCCTCCAAAAAGTGCCCTCCAAAAGTGCGCACCTTTGGAGTGCAGAAAAGTGCCCTCCAAAAAGTGCCCTCCAAAAGTGTGCACCTTTGGAGTGCACAAAAGTGCCCTCCAAAAGTGCGCACCTTTGGAGCGCAGAAAAGTGCCCTCCAAAAAGTGCCCTCCAAAAGTGCGCACCTTTGGAGCGCAGAAAAGTGCCCTCCAAAAAGTGCCCTCCAAAAGTGCGCACCTTTGGAGCGCAGAAAAGTGCCCTCCAAAAAGTGCCCTCCAAAAGTGCGCACCTTTGGAGCGCAGAAAAGTGCCCTCCAAAAAGTGCCCTCCAAAAGTGCGCACCTTTGGAGCGCACAAAAGTGCCCTCCAAAAAGTGCCCTCCAAAAGTGCGCACCTTTGGAGCGCACAAAAGTGCCCTCCAAAAGTGCGCACCTTTGGAGCGCACAAAAGTGCCCTCCAAAAGTGCGCACTTTTGGTGCGCACCAAGGCGCTGGTTCGGTCGTTGCAGGCGAGTTCGGAAGTTGGGGTCGATGTCCTGAGCGGAGGTGCAAACTACACAGGTGTCGGAATCGGACAAATAGCTTATATAGGGGAGGTGTATGCTTCGATGGGTCGACTCCCCAGGTTGAGCGCACCGCGCCAACCTCAAAGACCCTACGGTATGGATGAAGTCGGAAGTTGGGTCCGATGACCGATTCGATTAGTAGGTATGCTCATGAGGTCGGAATTTGGGTCCGATGACCTGCCATGTGCAGGAAGGCGAATGTTGGCACTGTGCGTTGCAAGGTGCACACCAAGGTGCTGGTGCGGTCTTTTTAGTCGAGTTCGGAAGTTGGGGTCGATGTCCTGATCGGAGGTGCAAGCTACACAGGTGTGGGAATCGGACAAATAGCTTATATAGGGGAGGTGTATGCTTCGTTGGGTCGACTCCCCGGGTTGAGCGCACCGCGCCAACCTCAAAGACCCTACGGTATGGATGAAGTCGGAAGTTGGGTCCGATGACCGATTCGATATGTAGGCATACTCGCGAGGTCGGAATTTGGGTCCGATGACCTGCCATGTGCAGGAAGGCGAATGTTGGCACTGTGCGTTGCAAGGTGCGCACCAAGGCGCTGGTTCGGTCGTTGCAGGCGAGTTCGGAAGTTGGGGTCGATGTCCTGATCGGAGGTGCAAACTACACAGGTGTGGGAATCGGACAAATAGCTTATATAGGGGAGGTGTATGCTTCGTTGGGTCGACTCCCCGGGTTGAGCGCACCGCGCCAACCTCAAAGACCCTACGGTATGGATGAAGTCGGAAGTTGTGTCCGATGACCGATTCGATATGTAGGCATACTCGCGAGGTCGGAATTTGGGTCCGATGACCTGCCATGTGCAGGAAGGCGAATGTTGGGACTGTGCGTCGCAAGGTGCGCACCAAGGCGCTGGTGTCGTCGTTGCAGTCGAGTTCGGAAGTTGGGGTCGATGTCCTGGTCAGAGGTGCAAACTACACAGGTGTGGGAATCGGACAAATAGCTTATATAGGGGAGGTGTATGCTTCGATGGGTCGACTCCCCGGGTTGAGCGCACCGCGCCAACCTCAAAGACCCTACAGTATGGATGAAGTCGGAAGTTGGGTCCGATGACCGATTCGATACGTAGGCATATTGGCGAGGTCTGAATTTGTGTCCGATGACCTGCCATGCGCAGGAAGGCGGAATTTGGGTCCGATGACCGAGTTGATGGCGTGCCATGCGCAGAAAGGCGGAATTTGGGTCCGATGACCGAGTTGATGTTGATGGCCCGCCATGCACAGGAAGGCGGAATTTGGGTCCGATGACCGATTTGAAGGCGTGCCATGCGCAGAAAGGCGGAGTTTGGGTCCGATGACCGAGTTGATATTGATGGCCCGCCATGCGCAGGAAGGCGGAATTTGGGTCCGATGACCTGACATACGCATGGAGTCCGACTCGGGGGCCGATGTTCGATTCGATGACTTGCATTGTGGGTAAAGTCGGAAGTTGTGGTCTTTGACCCGATTCGATGACCAGACTTCGGCTGCTTGAGAATCGGACAAATAACTTATATAGGGGAGGTAGTGTTCTCGAGCATCCTCCCCCCGTGCCCGTTTATGTCGATTGATGCTGGTGCTCGACTGGTTGGAGCGCTCGGATGCAAAAATCTTGCACCAGGATTTATCGATTGTGATGGACACGGCAAGTCTCCTGATTGCTATGCAGGAGCTCATCGTGAATCTCTATGCGGCCTTGGTATGGACTCGACCTGCGGAATGGTTCGGCAATGGTAGTCGCTCCAACACGTCCTTGCAATGGCCACAGAGGTGATTCGACTAGAGCTCCAGTCTAGCTTTTGGGTTGCTTGGCGGACTGGTATAGCCGCGATCGAGTTCCGGCCATGAACGTTTTAGATAGCTCTTGGGCTTTCTGGGACGGAAGTCGGAAGTTTGGGCTGTTGTCCGATTTGATGACCATTCTTCGGATGTGTGAGAATCGGACAAATAACTTATATAGGGGACTGTGTTGTCTCACGCAGCCCCCTCCGTGCCCCTCTATCTCGACCGATGTTGGTGCTTGAAAGGGTTGGGATCGCTCGGATTTATAAACGTGCACCACCATTTGTCGAGTGTGAGGGACGCGGCAGGTCTCCTAAATGCTATACGGGCGCTCTCTGAGAATCTCTATCCGGCCTCGACACAGACTAGTCTTGCTGAATGGTTTGGCACTGGTAGTCGATCCAACACGTCGTTGTTGTGGCCGCCTAGGCGATTCGATTCGAGCCCCCGTCTAGCTTTTGGGTTGCTTGGCGGATTTTGCCCTATCCGCAAGTGAGCTCGGTCCCTAAACGTTCGAGAAACCCGATTGCTATGCGCCGACTCTCTTTCTTGCGAGCCTCCATCTAGCTTTTGGGTCTCTACGGAACGGAAGTCGGAATCTGGGACCGTTGTTTGATTCGACGAGGCAGACTACGGTTGTGCGAGAATCGGACAAATAACTTATATAGGGGAGGTGTTGACTGGAGCATTCTCCCCCGTGCCCCTCTAACTCGACCAATGCTGGCGCTCGAACGGTGGTAGCGCTCGGATTTTCGTTGAGCGCCAGCATTGGTCGATTTAGAGGGGCATGCGAGATTCCCGAATGCTATGCGAGGGCTCTAACGGAAATGTCTATTGGTTTCGGTATGGATGCAATTGCGAGTGGTTCGGCAAAGGTAGTCGTTCCGATGCGTCCATGTCGTGGCCAAATCGATAATTCGATTTGAGCCCTCGTATAGCATTTGGGTCTCTCGATGTGATTCCGCATTCCAGTCCCTTTGGGCACTGCTTGAGCCGCATCCCAGGGGGTTCCCTTCCCAATAATCTGCCTCGCAACCCGATTGCTATGCGGTGAGGCTCCTCGGCCGCCTCGGAACTATCTGTGTATCAGACGCATCGCGGGATAAGGGGTTGGCAACGGTAGTCGCCCCAAGCGCGTCCGATGCTTGGACCATTCCGAGGCGGCCCTGAAGCCTCTTCCGTCTAGCCGTTGGGTCCTTCTCGCCGCATCCCTTGCCTCGCACCCCGATTGCTATGCGGTGAGGCTCCTCGGCCGCCTTGGAACTATCTGTGTATCAGACGCATCGCGGGATAAGGGGTTGTCACTGGTAGTCGCCCCAAGCGCGTCCGATGCTTGGACCATTCCGAGGCGGCCCTGAAGCCTCTTCCGTCTAGCCGTTGGGTCCTTCTCGCCGCATCCCTCGACTCGCACCCCGATTGCTATGCGGTGAGGCTCCTCGGCCGCCTTGGAACTATCTGTGTATCGGACGCGTCGCGGGATAAGGGGTTGTCACTGGTAGTCGCCCCAAGCGCGTCCGATGCTTGGACCATTCCGAGGCGGCCCTGAAGCCTCTTCCGTCTAGCCGTTGGGTCCTTCTCGCCGCATCCCTCGCCTCGCACCCCGATTGCTATGCGGTGAGGCTCCTCGGCCGCCTTGGAACTATCTGTGTATCGGACGCGTCGCGGGATAAGGGGTTGTCACTGGTAGTCGCCCCAAGCGCGTGCGATGCATGGACCATTCCCAGGCGGCCCTGAAGCCTCTTCCGTCTAGCCGTTGGGTCCTTCTCGCCGCATCCCTCGCCTCGCACCCCGATTGCTATGCGGTGAGGCTCCTCGGCCGCCTTGGAACTATCTGTGTATCGGACGCGTCGCGGGATAAGGGGTTGTCACTGGTAGTCGCCCCAAGCGCGTCCGATGCTTGGACCATTCCGAGGCGGCCCTGAAGCCTCTTCCGTCTAGCCGTTGGGTCCTTCTCGCCGCATCCCTCGCCTCGCACCCCGATTGCTATGCGGTGAGGCTCCTCGGCCGCCTTGGAACTATCTGTGTATCGGACGCGTCGCGGGATAAGGGGTTGTCACTGGTAGTCGCCCCAAGCGCGTCCGATGCTTGGACCATTCCGAGGCGGCCCTGAAGCCTCTTCCGTCTAGCCGTTGGGTCCTTCTCGCCGCATCCCTCGCCTCGCACCCCGATTGCTATGCGGTGAGGCTCCTCGGCCGCCTTGGAACTATCTGTGTATCGGACGCGTCGCGGGATAAGGGGTTGTCACTGGTAGTCGCCCCAAGCGCGTCCGATGCTTGGACCATTCCGAGGCGGCCCTGAAGCCTCTTCCGTCTAGCCGTTGGGTCCTTCTCGCCGCATCCCTCGCCTCGCACCCCGATTGCTATGCGGTGAGGCTCCTCGGCCGCCTTGGAACTATCTGTGTATCGGACGCATCGCGGGATAAGGGGTTGTCACTGGTAGTCGCCCCAAGCGCGTCCGATGCTTGGACCATTCCGAGGCGGCCCTGAAGCCTCTTCCGTCTAGCCGTTGGGTCCTTCTCGCCGCATCCCTCGCCTCGCACCCCGATTGCTATGCGGTGAGGCTCCTCGGCCGCCTTGGAACTATCTGTGTATCGGACGCGTCGCGGGATAAGGGGTTGTCACTGGTAGTCGCCCCAAGCGCGTCCGATGCTTGGACCATTCCGAGGCGGCCCTGAAGCCTCTTCCGTCTAGCCGTTGGGTCCTTCTCGCCGCATCCCTCGCCTCGCACCCCGATTGCTATGCGGTGAGGCTCCTCGGCCGCCTTGGAACTATCTGTGTATCGGACGCGTCGCGGGATAAGGGGTTGTCACTGGTAGTCGCCCCAAGCGCGTCCGATGCTTGGACCATTCCGAGGCGGACCTGAAGCCTCTTCCGTCTAGCCGTTGGGTCCTTCTCGCCGCATCCCTCGCCTCGCACCCCGATTGCTATGCGGTGAGGCTCCTCGGCCGCCTTGGAACTATCTGTGTATCGGACGCGTCGCGGGATAAGGGGTTGTCACTGGTAGTCGCCCCAAGCGCGTCCGATGCTTGGACCATTCCGAGGCGGCCCTGAAGCCTCTTCCGTCTAGCCGTTGGGTCCTTCTTGCCGCATCCCTCGCCTCGCACCCCGATTGCTATGCGGTGAGGCTCCTCGGCCGCCTTGGAACTATCTGTGTATCGGACGCGTCGCGGGATAAGGGGTTGTCACTGGTAGTCGCCCCAAGCGCGTCCGATGCTTGGACCATTCCGAGGCGGCCCTGAAGCCTCTTCCGTCTAGCCGTTGGGTCCTTCTCGCCGCATCCCTCGCCTCGCACCCCGATTGCTATGCGGTGAGGCTCCTCGGCCGCCTTGGAACTATCTGTGTATCGGACGCATCGCGGGATAAGGGGTTGTCACTGGTAGTCGCCCCAAGCGCGTCCGATGCTTGGACCATTCCGAGGCGGCCCTGAAGCCTCTTCCGTCTAGCCGTTGGGTCCTTCTCGCCGCATCCCTCGCCTCGCACCCCGATTGCTATGCGGTGAGGCTCCTCGGCCGCCTTGGAACTATCTGTGTATCGGACGCGTCGCGGGATAAGGGGTTGTCACTGGTAGTCGCCCCAAGCGCGTCCGATGCTTGGACCATTCCGAGGCGGACCTGAAGCCTCTTCCGTCTAGCCGTTGGGTCCTTCTCGCCGCATCCCTCGCCTCGCACCCCGATTGCTATGCGGTGAGGCTCCTCGGCCGCCTTGGAACTATCTGTGTATCGGACGCGTCGCGGGATAAGGGGTTGTCACTGGTAGTCGCCCCAAGCGCGTCCGATGCTTGGACCATTCCGAGGCGGCCCTGAAGCCTCTTCCGTCTAGCCGTTGGGTCCTTCTCGCCGCATCCCTCGCCTCGCACCCCGATTGCTATGCGGTGAGGCTCCTCGGCCGCCTTGGAACTATCTGTGTATCGGACGCGTCGCGGGATAAGGGGTTGTCACTGGTAGTCGCCCCAAGCGCGTCCGATGCTTGGACCATTCCGAGGCGGACCTGAAGCCTCTTCCCTCTAGCCGTTGGGGCTTTCTCGCCGCATCCCTCGCCTCGCACCCCGATTGCTATTCGGTGAGGCTCCTCGGCCGCCTTGGAACTATCTGTGTATCGGACGCATCGCGGGATAAGGGGTTGGCAGTGGTAGTCGCCCCAAGCGCGTCCGATGCTTGGACCATTCCGAGGCGGCCCTGCAGCCTCTTCCGTCTAGCCGTTGGGGCCATCTCGCTGCATCCCCCACCTCGCACCACGATTGCTATGCGGTGAGGCTCCTTGGCCGCCTCGGAACTATCTGTGTATCGGACGCATCGCGGGATAAGGGGTTGTCACTGGTAGTCGCCCCAAGCGCGTCCGATGCTTGGACTATTCCGAGGCGGCCCTGCAGCCTCTTCCGTCTAGCCGTTGGGGCCATCTCGCCGCATCCCCCAGCTCCTCGGCCGCCTCGGAACTATCTGTGTATCGGACGCATCGCGGGATAAGGGGTTGGCAGTGGTAGTCGCCCCAAGCGCGTTCGATGCTTGGACTATTCCGAGGCGGCCCCGCAGCCTCTTCCGTCTACCCTTTGGGGCCATCTCGCCGCATCCCTCGCCTCGCACCCCGATTGCTATGCGGTGAGGCTCCTCGGCCGCCTGGGAACTATCTTCGTATCGGATGCATCGCGGGATAAGGGGTTGTCACTGGTAGTCGCCCCAAGCGCGTCCGATGCTTGGACTATTCCGAGGCGGCCCTGTGGCCTCTTCCGTCTAGCCGTTGGGGCCATCTCGCCGCATCCCTCACCTCGCACCCCCATTGCTATGCGGTGAGGCTCCTCGGCCGCCTTGGAACTGTCTTCGTATCGGAAGCATCGCGGGATAAGGGGTTGTCACTGGTAGTCGCCCCAAGCGCGTCCGATGCTTGGACTATTCCGAGGCGGCCCTGCAGCCTCTTCCGTCTAGCCGTTGGGGCCATCTCGCCGCATCCCCCACCTCGCACCCGGATTGCTATGCGGTGAGGCTCCTCGGCCGCCTTGGAACTATCTTCGTATCGGACGCATCGCGGGATAAGGGGTTGTCACTGGTAGTCGCCCCAAGCGCGTCCGATGCTTGGACTATTCCGACGCGGCCCTGTGGCCTCTTCCGTCTAGCCGTTGGGGCCATCTCGCCGCATCCCCCACCTCGCACCCCGATTGCTATGCGGTGAGGCTCCTCGGCCGCCTTGGAACCATCTTCGTATCGGACGCATCGCGGGATGAGGGGTTGTCACTGGTAGTCGCCCCAAGCGCGTCCGATGCTTGGACCATTCCGAGGCGGCCCTGAAGCCTCTTCCGTCTAGCCGTTGGGGCCTTCCCGCCCCATCCCTCGCCTCGCACCCCCGATTGCTATGCGGTGAGGCTCCTCGGCCGCCTTGGAACCATCTGTGTATCGGACGCATCGCGGGATAAGGGGTTGGCACTGGTAGTCGCCCCAAGCGCGTCCGATGCTTGGAGCATTCCGAGGTGGCCCTGAAGCCTCTTCCGTCTAGCCGTTGGGGCCTTCCCGCCCCATCCCTCGCCTCGCACCCCGATTGATATGCGGTGAGGCTCCTCGGCCGCCTTGGAACTATCTGTGTATCGGACGCATCGCGGGATAAGGGGTTGGCACTGGTAGTCGTCCCAATCGCGTCCGATGCTTGGACCATTCCGAGGCGGCCCTGCAGCCTCTTCCGTTTAGCCGTCGGGGCCTTCCCGCCGCATCCCTCGCCTCGCATCCCGATTCCTATGCGGTGAGTCTTCTCGGCCGCCGCGGAACTATACCTGTTATTGCTACTGCATCCTTCGGCTGGTAACCTCCTCTGCCGCCTTGGAACGTTCTCTTTGTCGGACGCGTCGCGGGATAAGGGGTTGGCACTGGTAGTCGCCCCAAGCGCGCCCGATGC
>NW_026728991.1:222500-250000 GCF_030272615.1 Cryptomeria japonica | reverse complement strand
TGGGGTTGCGCGCCCTGGTGGGCACCATGGTGCGCACCAAGGAGCGCTCCGAAGTGTGCTCCAAGGTGCGGCGTGCACGAAGTCGGAGCCCGGTTTGCCCCGGGTGCGCACCTCGCGTGCACCTTCGCCGCGGTGGGCACCATGGCGTGCACGAAGTCGGAGCCCGGTTTGCCCCGGGTGCGCACCTCGCGTGCACCTTCGCCGGGGTGGGCACCTCGGCTGGGTTGCGCGCCCTGGTGCGCACCAAGGAGCGCTCCGAAGTGTGCTCCAAGGTGCGGCGTGCACGAAGTCGGAGCCCGGTTTGCCCCGGGTGCGCACCTCGCGTGCACCTTGGCGCGGTGGGCACCATGGCGTGCACGAAGTCGGAGCCCGGTTTGCCCCGGGTGCGCACCCCGCGTGCACCTTCGCCGGGGTGGGCACCTCGGCTGGGTTGCGCGCCCTGGTGCGCACCAAGGAGCGCTCCGAAGTGTGCTCCAAGGTGCGGCGTGCACGAAGTCGGAGCCCGGTTTGCCCCGGGTGCGCACCTCGCGTGCACCTTCGCCGCGGTGGGCACCTTGGCTGGGTTGGGCACCATTGAGCGCTCCGAAGTGTGCTCCAAGGTGCGCACCATGGCCCTCCAAGGTGCGCAGCATGGCGTGGACGAAGTCGGAGCCCGGTTTGCCCCGGGTGCGCACCTCGCGTGCACCTTCGCCAGGGTGGGCACCTCGGTGCGCACACCTTCTCAATGTTTTCTTGCCTTTTCTGGAAATTGGTGAAGGCAGCGCATCAAAGGTGCGCACCTCGGTGTGCTCCGAGGTGCGAACCCGAGAGCGCTCCGAGGTGCCCACGAAGTCGAAAGTCGGGTTAATTGCATTGTTTTCCCCGGGTGCGCTCCGAGGTGCGCAACATCGGTGCGCACCAAGGAGGGATCCGAAGTGTGCTCCAAGGTGCGCACGATTCGGAGCTCGGTTTGCCCGGGGTGCGCACACCTTGGCTGGGTTGCGCACCCTTTGTGCGCTCCAAGGTGCGCACGAAGTCGGAGCTCGGTTTGCCCCGGGTGCGCACCTTCGCCAGGGTGCGCACCTTGATGCGCACGCCTTGGCTGGGCTGCGCACCTTGGTGGGCGCCATGGTGCGCACCTTTCGTGCGCTCCAAGGTGCGCACGAAGTCGGAGCTCGGTTTGCCCCGGGTGCGCACCTTGGTGGGCGCCATGGTGCACTCCGAGGTGCCCAAGATTGGTGCGCACCAAGGAGCGCTCCGAAGTGCGCTCCAAGGTGCGCAGGTGCGCGCGAAGTCGAAAGTTGGGTTAATTGTCCGGTTTGCCTCGGGTGCGCACCTTGCGTGCACCTTCGCCAGGGTGGGCGCCTTGGTGCGCACACCTTGGCTGGGCTGCGCACCCGGGCGCGCACACCTTGGCACCCGCGTTTCCTTCATTTTAAATTTTTTTTTTTTACAATCTCTCAAGTGGGAAATTCTATAATCTCAACTTTTTTTGCCTTTTCAGGAAACTTTTGAATGGAGCGCATCATTGGTGCGCTCCGAAGTGTGCTCCAAGGTGCGCACCTCTGGTGTGCTCCAAAGCTCTCTCTAGCTGCGTGCACCTGCCCCGGCCGCGCACCCGGCCCCGCCCAGCTTCGCTCACCTGTCCCGGGCGTCTGGTGCGGAACCTTAGAGTAAGAAACATCACCGTGCACCTTGGCCAACGTGCGCGACTCGACCGAGCGCGCACTGGCCGAGGTGCACACCGATTTCACCTGGGTGCGCGCGCAGCACCTCGGGCGCACCGGGGTGCGCGCACAACGCCCGGGTTGCACCGTGGCCTGTGTGCTCGGGGCGCCTCGGGTGCGCGCTCGGTGTCGCCCCCGCGCGCGCGGTAGTGCGGGCAGCGCACCCCGGCCCGGCCCGGCCCCGACGAGAACGCAAACGGGCAAAAGGTTTATTCAAATAGCATTGCGACGCCCGGCGAAAAACTAAAAAAGGGTGCAACACCGGGACTTCCCGGGAGGTCACCCATCCCAGTACTACTCCGGCCCAAGCGCGCTTAACTGCGGAGTTCTGATGGGATCCGGTGCACTAACGCTGGTATGATCGCACCCGTTATGAGCTTGTCGCAGTGTGTACTTAGCAAACCGCGACCCACGTGCGAATCCACCCCGGCCACCCACCCCCGTCGAGGTGCACACCCTCCCTCGCGAAGTGCGCCCCGTTCGCCAAGTGTGAGCCCTGCCCGGGTGCGCGCACCTTGCTAGGGCGTCGGGTGTGCACCCGGCCCGGCCTACGTGCGTGCACCTGGACGGGGCGTCGTGTGCGTGCAGTGTCCCGTCTGCAACGCGGTGCCCACACACCACCTCGGGCGCAACGACCTGCGCTCACATGTGGGCCGAGTGCACCTTGGTGCATGTTCGGGGCGCCTCGGGTGCACGCTCGATCTTGCCCCGGTGCACCAAGGCGCTCGGTTTGCCCCGGGTGCGCACTTGGTGCAAGGTGGGCACCCAAAATAGGGATCAAGCACCAAAACACAAGTTTCGGGATGCAAAATGGGACCCAAGGACCACAAATGCGTTCCAAGACCCATGATGGGTCCACGAGAACAAAAATGTGTTCCGAGACTTAATAAACAAATATTGGGTTTTAGGAGAAGAAACATGCTCTGATGCCCAAAACGAGAATCGACCCCGAAAAGGCCACAGGCCAAAAGTGGGATGCGAGACAAAAAAAAAAGGGACCCGAGGACCAAAATTGGGTTCCCAGGTCGAAGACAGGGCAACCGGACAAGAAACGACCTCTAAGGCTCGAAATGAGTCCCGACGACTAAAACTTGACAAGAAGCACCCATCAGGCACCCAACTCGACACCCATGGGATGCCGACCCACCCGGGCTTCCACCTAGCACACCTTGGCACCCACCCACCCTCGCACCCAACCTCGCACCCAACTTAGCACCTTTGAACCCACATTGGCACTCACCCTGACCCTGGCACCTTGGAACCCACATTGGCACTCACCTTGACCCTGGCACCCACCTTTGCACTCACCTTGGGACCCACCCTGGCTCCCACCTCGGCACCCACCCAGACACCCACCTTGGTTCCTTGGCACCCACCTTGGATCCTTGGCACCCACCCCGACACCCACCTTGGCACGCAACTTGGCTACTTGCCACCCACCTTGGCTCCTTGACGCCCACCCCGACAACCACCCCGTGACCTACCCTGGCTAGGGTTGGTGCACACCCACCCTGGTGCCCACCTTGGCACCCACCCCATGACCCACCTTGGCACGCACCTTAGTACCCACCCCGTTACCCACCCTAGGACCCACCCCGTGACCCACCTTGGCCAGGGTGGGTGCCTTGGTGCGCACAACTTGCCTGGGCTGCACACCAGGGCGGGCTCAAGATGGCACCCGCGTTCCGTTTTTTTCACTATCTTTCAAAACGGAAATTTTAAAATCTCGTTTTTTTTTTTTTTTTTGCCTTTTCTGGAAATTAGTGAAGGCAGCGCATCAAAGGTGCGCAATGCTGGTGCGAACCCGGGAGCGCTCCGATGTGTGCTCCAAGGTGCGGCGTGCACGAAGTCCGAGCCCGGCTTGCCCCGGGTGCGCACCTCGCGTGCACCTTCGCCGGGGTGAGCACCTTGGCTGGGTTGCGCGCCCTGGTGCGCACCAAGGAGCGCTCTGAAGTGTGCTCCAAGGTGCGGCGTGCACGAAGTCGGAGCTCGGTTTGCCCCGGGTGTGCACCTCGGGTGCGCACCTCGCGTGCACCTTCGCTGCGGTGGGCACCTTGGCTGGGTTGCGCGCCTTGGTGGGCACCATGCAGTGCACGAAGTCGGAGCCCGGTTTGCCCCGGGCGCGCACCTCCGCCAGGGTGGGCACCTTGGTGCGCACAACTTGCCTGGGCTGCGCACCAGGAAGGGCTCAAGATGGCACCCGCGTTCCGTTTTTTTCACTATCTTTCAGAACGGAAATTTTAAAATATCGTTTTTTTTTGCCTTTTCTGGAAATTAGTGAAGGCAGCGCATCAAAGGTGCGCAACGCTGGTGCGAACCTGGGAGCGCTCCGATGTGTGCTCCAAGGTGCGGCGTGCACGAAGTCGGAGCCCGGTTTGCCCCGGGTGCGCCCTGGTGGGCACCATGGTGCGCACCAAGGAGCGCTCCGAAGTGTGCTCCAAGGTGCGGCCTGCACGAAGTCGGAGCCCGGTTTGCCCCGGGCGTGCACCGCGGGTGGGCACCTTGGTGCGCATGCCTTGCCTGGGCTGCGCACCAGGGCGGGCTCAAGATGGCACCCGCGTTCCGTTTTTTTCACTATCTTTCAAAACGGAAATTTTAAAATCTCATTTTTTTTTGCCTTTTCTGGAAATTAGTGAAGGCAGCGCATCAAAGGTGCGCACCTCGCTGCCCACCACGGTGCGCAACGCCGGTGGGCACCCGGGAGTGCTTCGAAGTGTGCTCCAAGGTGCTGCGTGCACGTTGTCGGAGCCCGGTTTGCCCCGGGTGCGCACCTCGCGTGCACCTTCGTCGGGGTGGGCACCTTGGCTGGGTTTGCCCCGGCTGCGCTCCGAAGCGGGGTTATTGGAGCGCCGCCTCTTTTTTTGTCGGAGCGTTTGGTGGGGTTTCTCGCATTGGCTCTTCCCAGGCCCGGTTGCCACCCTGGCGCGCACGAAGTCGGAAGTAGGGTTAATTGCCCGGGTGCGCACCTTTGCCAGGGTGGGCACCTTACCTGGGCTGTGCACCAGGGCGGGCTCAAGATGGCACCCGCGTTCCGTTTTTTTCACTATCTTTCAAAACGGAAATTTTAAAATCTCCTCTTTTTTTTGCCTTTTCTGGAAATTAGTGAAGGCAGCGCATCAAAGGTGCGCACCTCGCTGCCCACCTTGGTGTGCTCTGAGGTGCGCACCCGGGAGCGCTACGAAGTGTGCTCCAAGGTGCGGCGTGCACGTTGTCGGAGCCCGGTTTGCCCCGGGTGCGCACCTCGCCTGCACCTTGGCCGGGGTGGGCACCCTGGCTGGGTTTGCCCAGGGTGCGCTCCGAAGCGGGGTTACTGGAGCGCCCCCTCTTTTTTTGTCAGAGCGTTTGGTGGGGTTTCTCGCATTGGCTCTTCCCAGGCCCGGTTGTTGGGTGCGCTCCCACCCTGGCGCGCGCGAAGTTGGAAGTTGGGTTAATTGCCCGGGCGCGCACCTTCGCCAGGGTGGGCACCTTGGTGCGCACACCTTGGCTGGGCTGCGCACCAGGGCGGGCTCAAGATGGCACCAGCATTCCCTTTTTCTCACTATCTTTCAAAACGGAAATTTTAAAATCTCGTTTTTTTTTGCCTTTTATGGAAATTAGTGAAGGCATCGCATCAAAGGTGCGCACCTCGCTGCCCACCTTGGTGTGCTCCGAGGTGCCCACCACGGTGCGCTCCGAGGTGCCCACCACGGTGCGCAACGCCGGTGCGAACCCGGGAGCGCCCCGATGTGTGCTCCAAGGTGCGGCGTGCACGAAGCCGGACCCCGGTTTGCCCCGGGTGCGCACCTCGCGTGCACCTTGGTGCGCACACCTTGGCTGGGTTGCGCGGCCTGGTGGGCACCATGGTGCGCACCAAGGAGCGCTCCAAAGTGTGCTCCAAGGTGCGGCGTGCACGAAGTCCTAGCCCGGTTTGCCCCGGGTGCGCACCTTCGCCGCGGTGGGCACCATGGCGTGCACGAAGTCGGAGCCCGGTTTGCCCCGGGTGCGCACCTCGCGTGCACCTTCGCCGGGGTGGGCACCTCGGCTGGGTTGCGCGCCCTGGTGCGCACCAAGGAGCGCTCCGAAGTGTGCTCCAAGGTGCGGCGTGCACGAAGTCGGAGCCCGGTTTGCCCCGGGTGCGCACCTTCGCCGCGGTGGGCACCCTGGTGCGCACCATGGCGTGCACGAAGTCGGAGCCCGGTTTGCCCCGGGTGCGCACCTCGCGTGCACCTTCGGCGGGGTTGCGCGCCCTGGTGCGCACCAAGGAGCGCTCCGAAGTGTGCTCCAAGGTGCGGCGTGCACGAAGTCGGAGCCCGGTTTGCCCCGGGTGCGCACCTCGCGTGCACCTTCGGCGGGGTTGCGCGCCCTGGTGGGCACCATGGTGCGCACCAAGGAGCGCTCCGAAGTGTGCTCCAAGGTGCGGCGTGCACGAAGTCGGAGCCCGGTTTGCCCCGGGTGCGCACCTCGCGTGCACCTTCGCCGCGGTGGGCACCATGGCGTGCACGAAGTCGGAGCCCGGTTTGCCCCGGGTGCGCACCTCGCGTGCACCTTCGCCGGGGTGGGCACCTCGGCTGGGTTGCGCGCCCTGGTGCGCACCAAGGAGCGCTCCGAAGTGTGCTCCAAGGTGCGGCGTGCACGAAGTCGGAGCCCGGTTTGCCCCGGGTGCGCACCTCGCGTGCACCTTCGCCGCGGTGGGCACCATGGCGTGCACGAAGTCGGAGCCCGGTTTGCCCCGGGTGCGCACCCCGCGTGCACCTTCGCCGGGGTGGGCACCTCGGCTGGGTTGCGCGCCCTGGTGCGCACCAAGGAGCGCTCCGAAGTGTGCTCCAAGGTGCGGCGTGCACGAAGTCGGAGCCCGGTTTGCCCCGGGTGCGCACCTCGCGTGCACCTTCGCCGCGGTGGGCACCTTGGCTGGGTTGGGCACCATTGAGCGCTCCGAAGTGTGCTCCAAGGTGCGCACCATGGCCCTCCAAGGTGCGCAGCATGGCGTGCACGAAGTCGGAGCCCGGTTTGCCCCGGGTGCGCACCTCGCGTGCACCTTCGCCAGGGTGGGCACCTCGGTGCGCACACCTTCTCAATGTTTTCTTGCCTTTTCTGGAAATTGGTGAAGGCAGCGCATCAAAGGTGCGCACCTCGGTGTGCTCCGAGGTGCGAACCCGAGAGCGCTCCGAGGTGCCCACGAAGTCGAAAGTCGGGTTAATTGCATTGTTTTCCCCGGGTGCGCTCCGAGGTGCGCAACATCGGTGCGCACCAAGGAGGGCTCCGAAGTGTGCTCCAAGGTGCGCACGATTCGGAGCTCGGTTTGCCCGGGGTGCGCACACCTTGGCTGGGTTGCGCACCCTTTGTGCGCTCCAAGGTGCGCACGAAGTCGGAGCTCGGTTTGCCCCGGGTGCGCACCTTCGCCAGGGTGCGCACCTTGATGCGCACGCCTTGGCTGGGCTGCGCACCTTGGTGGGCGCCATGGTGCGCACCTTTCGTGCGCTCCAAGGTGCGCACGAAGTCGGAGCTCGGTTTGCCCCGGGTGCGCACCTTGGTGGGCGCCATGGTGCACTCCGAGGTGCCCAAGATTGGTGCGCACCAAGGAGCGCTCCGAAGTGCGCTCCAAGGTGCGCAGGTGCGCGCGAAGTCGAAAGTTGGGTTAATTGTCCGGTTTGCCTCGGGTGCGCACCTTGCGTGCACCTTCGCCAGGGTGGGCGCCTTGGTGCGCACACCTTGGCTGGGCTGCGCACCCGGGCGCGCACACCTTGGCACCCGCGTTTCCTTCATTTTAAATTTTTTTTTTTTACAATCTCTCAAGTGGGAAATTCTATAATCTCAACTTTTTTTGCCTTTTCAGGAAACTTTTGAATGGAGCGCATCATTGGTGCGCTCCGAAGTGTGCTCCAAGGTGCGCACCTCTGGTGTGCTCCAAAGCTCTCTCCAGCTGCGTGCACCTGCCCCGGCCGCGCACCCGGCCCCGCCCAGCTTCGCTCACCTGTCCCGGGCGTCTGGTGCGGAACCTTAGAGTAAGAAACATCACCGTGCACCTTGGCCAACGTGCGCGACTCGACCGAGCGCGCACTGGCCGAGGTGCACACCGATTTCACCTGGGTGCGCGCGCAGCACCTCGGGCGCACCGGGGTGCGCGCACAACGCCCGGGTTGCACCGTGGCCTGTGTGCTCGGGGCGCCTCGGGTGCGCGCTCGGTGTCGCCCCCGCGCGCGCGGTAGTGCGGGCAGCGCACCCCGGCCCGGCCCGGCCCCGACGAGAACGCAAACGGGCAAAAGGTTTATTCAAATAGCATTGCGACGCCCGGCGAAAAACTAAGAAAGGGTGCAACACCGGGACTTCCCGGGAGGTCACCCATCCCAGTACTACTCCGGCCCAAGCGCGCTTAACTGCGGAGTTCTGATGGGATCCGGTGCACTAACGCTGGTATGATCGCACCCGTTATGAGCTTGTCGCAGTGTGTACTTAGCAAACCGCGACCCACGTGCGAATCCACCCCGGCCACCCACCCCCGTCGAGGTGCACACCCTCCCTCGCGAAGTGCGCCCCGTTCGCCAAGTGTGAGCCCTGCCCGGGTGCGCGCACCTTGCTAGGGCGTCGGGTGTGCACCCGGCCCGGCCTACGTGCGTGCACCTGGACGGGGCGTCGTGTGCGTGCAGTGTCCCGTCTGCAACGCGGTGCCCACACACCACCTCGGGCGCAACGACCTGCGCTCACATGTGGGCCGAGTGCACCTTGGTGCATGTTCGGGGCGCCTCGGGTGCACGCTCGATCTTGCCCCGGTGCACCAAGGCGCTCGGTTTGCCCCGGGTGCGCACTTGGTGCAAGGTGGGCACCCAAAATAGGGATCAAGCACCAAAACACAAGTTTCGGGATGCAAAATGGGACCCAAGGACCACAAATGCGTTCCAAGACCCATGATGGGTCCACGAGAACAAAAATGTGTTCCGAGACTTAATAAACAAATATTGGGTTTTAGGAGAAGAAACATGCTCTGATGCCCAAAACGAGAATCGACCCCGAAAAGGCCACAGGCCAAAAGTGGGATGCGAGACAAAAAAAAATGGGACCCGAGGACCAAAATTGGGTTCCCAGGTCGAAGACAGGGCAACCGGACAAGAAACGACCTCTAAGGCTCGAAATGAGTCCCGACGACTAAAACTTGACAAGAAGCACCCATCAGGCACCCAACTCGACACCCATGGGATGCCGACCCACCCGGGCTTCCACCTAGCACACCTTGGCACCCACCCACCCTCGCACCCAACCTCGCACCCAACTTAGCACCTTTGAACCCACATTGGCACTCACCCTGACCCTGGCACCTTGGAACCCACATTGGCACTCACCTTGACCCTGGCACCCACCTTTGCACTCACCTTGGGACCCACCCTGGCTCCCACCTCGGCACCCACCCAGACACCCACCTTGGTTCCTTGGCACCCACCTTGGATCCTTGGCACCCACCCCGACACCCACCTTGGCACGCAACTTGGCTACTTGCCACCCACCTTGGCTCCTTGACGCCCACCCCGACAACCACCCCGTGACCTACCCTGGCTAGGGTTGGTGCACACCCACCCTGGTGCCCACCTTGGCACCCACCCCATGACCCACCTTGGCACGCACCTTAGTACCCACCCCGTTACCCACCCTAGGACCCACCCCGTGACCCACCTTGGCCAGGGTGGGTGCCTTGGTGCGCACAACTTGCCTGGGCTGCACACCAGGGCGGGCTCAAGATGGCACCCGCGTTCCGTTTTTTTCACTATCTTTCAAAACGGAAATTTTAAAATCTCGTTTTTTTTTTTTTTTTGCCTTTTCTGGAAATTAGTGAAGGCAGCGCATCAAAGGTGCGCAATGCTGGTGCGAACCCGGGAGCGCTCCGATGTGTGCTCCAAGGTGCGGCGTGCACGAAGTCCGAGCCCGGCTTGCCCCGGGTGCGCACCTCGCGTGCACCTTCGCCGGGGTGAGCACCTTGGCTGGGTTGCGCGCCCTGGTGCGCACCAAGGAGCGCTCTGAAGTGTGCTCCAAGGTGCGGCGTGCACGAAGTCGGAGCTCGGTTTGCCCCGGGTGTGCACCTCGGGTGCGCACCTCGCGTGCACCTTCGCTGCGGTGGGCACCTTGGCTGGGTTGCGCGCCTTGGTGGGCACCATGCAGTGCACGAAGTCGGAGCCCGGTTTGCCCCGGGCGCGCACCTCCGCCAGGGTGGGCACCTTGGTGCGCACAACTTGCCTGGGCTGCGCACCAGGAAGGGCTCAAGATGGCACCCGCGTTCCGTTTTTTTCACTATCTTTCAGAACGGAAATTTTAAAATATCGTTTTTTTTTGCCTTTTCTGGAAATTAGTGAAGGCAGCGCATCAAAGGTGCGCAACGCTGGTGCGAACCTGGGAGCGCTCCGATGTGTGCTCCAAGGTGCGGCGTGCACGAAGTCGGAGCCCGGTTTGCCCCGGGTGCGCCCTGGTGGGCACCATGGTGCGCACCAAGGAGCGCTCCGAAGTGTGCTCCAAGGTGCGGCCTGCACGAAGTCGGAGCCCGGTTTGCCCCGGGTGTGCACCGCGGGTGGGCACCTTGGTGCGCATGCCTTGCCTGGGCTGCGCACCAGGGCGGGCTCAAGATGGCACCCGCGTTCCGTTTTTTTCACTATCTTTCAAAACGGAAATTTTAAAATCTCATTTTTTTTTGCCTTTTCTGGAAATTAGTGAAGGCAGCGCATCAAAGGTGCGCACCTCGCTGCCCACCACGGTGCGCAACGCCGGTGGGCACCCGGGAGTGCTTCGAAGTGTGCTCCAAGGTGCTGCGTGCACGTTGTCGGAGCCCGGTTTGCCCCGGGTGCGCACCTCGCGTGCACCTTCGTCGGGGTGGGCACCTTGGCTGGGTTTGCCCCGGCTGCGCTCCGAAGCGGGGTTATTGGAGCGCCGCCTCTTTTTTTGTCGGAGCGTTTGGTGGGGTTTCTCGCATTGGCTCTTCCCAGGCCCGGTTGCCACCCTGGCGCGCACGAAGTCGGAAGTAGGGTTAATTGCCCGGGTGCGCACCTTTGCCAGGGTGGGCACCTTACCTGGGCTGTGCACCAGGGCGGGCTCAAGATGGCACCCGCGTTCCGTTTTTTTCACTATCTTTCAAAACGGAAATTTTAAAATCTCCTCTTTTTTTTGCCTTTTCTGGAAATTAGTGAAGGCAGCGCATCAAAGGTGCGCACCTCGCTGCCCACCTTGGTGTGCTCTGAGGTGCGCACCCGGGAGCGCTACGAAGTGTGCTCCAAGGTGCGGCGTGCACGTTGTCGGAGCCCGGTTTGCCCCGGGTGCGCACCTCGCCTGCACCTTGGCCGGGGTGGGCACCCTGGCTGGGTTTGCCCAGGGTGCGCTCCGAAGCGGGGTTACTGGAGCGCCCCCTCTTTTTTTGTCAGAGCGTTTGGTGGGGTTTCTCGCATTGGCTCTTCCCAGGCCCGGTTGTTGGGTGCGCTCCCACCCTGGCGCGCGCGAAGTTGGAAGTTGGGTTAATTGCCCGGGCGCGCACCTTCGCCAGGGTGGGCACCTTGGTGCGCACACCTTGGCTGGGCTGCGCACCAGGGCGGGCTCAAGATGGCACCAGCATTCCCTTTTTCTCACTATCTTTCAAAACGGAAATTTTAAAATCTCGTTTTCTTTTGCCTTTTATGGAAATTAGTGAAGGCATCGCATCAAAGGTGCGCACCTCGCTGCCCACCTTGGTGTGCTCCGAGGTGCCCACCACGGTGCGCTCCGAGGTGCCCACCACGGTGCGCAACGCCGGTGCGAACCCGGGAGCGCCCCGATGTGTGCTCCAAGGTGCGGCGTGCACGAAGCCGGACCCCGGTTTGCCCCGGGTGCGCACCTCGCGTGCACCTTGGTGCGCACACCTTGGCTGGGTTGCGCGGCCTGGTGGGCACCATGGTGCGCACCAAGGAGCGCTCCGAAGTGTGCTCCAAGGTGCGGCGTGCACGAAGTCCTAGCCCGGTTTGCCCCGGGTGCGCACCTTCGCCGCGGTGGGCACCATGGCGTGCACGAAGTCGGAGCCCGGTTTGCCCCGGGTGCGCACCTCGCGTGCACCTTCGCCGGGGTGGGCACCTCGGCTGGGTTGCGCGCCCTGGTGCGCACCAAGGAGCGCTCCGAAGTGTGCTCCAAGGTGCGGCGTGCACGAAGTCGGAGCCCGGTTTGCCCCGGGTGCGCACCTTCGCCGCGGTGGGCACCCTGGTGCGCACCATGGCGTGCACGAAGTCGGAGCCCGGTTTGCCCCGGGTGCGCACCTCGCGTGCACCTTCGGCGGGGTTGCGCGCCCTGGTGCGCACCAAGGAGCGCTCCGAAGTGTGCTCCAAGGTGCGGCGTGCACGAAGTCGGAGCCCGGTTTGCCCCGGGTGCGCACCTCGCGTGCACCTTCGGCGGGGTTGCGCGCCCTGGTGGGCACCATGGTGCGCACCAAGGAGCGCTCCGAAGTGTGCTCCAAGGTGCGGCGTGCACGAAGTCGGAGCCCGGTTTGCCCCGGGTGCGCACCTCGCGTGCACCTTCGCCGCGGTGGGCACCATGGCGTGCACGAAGTCGGAGCCCGGTTTGCCCCGGGTGCGCACCTCGCGTGCACCTTCGCCGCGGTGGGCACCATGGCGTGCACGAAGTCGGAGCCCGGTTTGCCCCGGGTGCGCACCTCGCGTGCACCTTCGCCGGGGTGGGCACCTCGGCTGGGTTGCGCGCCCTGGTGCGCACCAAGGAGCGCTCCGAAGTGTGCTCCAAGGTGCGGCGTGCACGAAGTCGGAGCCCGGTTTGCCCCGGGTGCGCACCTCGCGTGCACCTTCGCCGCGGTGGGCACCATGGCGTGCACGAAGTCGGAGCCCGGTTTGCCTCGGGTGCGCACCCCGCGTGCACCTTCGCCGGGGTGGGCACCTCGGCTGGGTTGCGCGCCCTGGTGCGCACCAAGGAGCGCTCCGAAGTGTGCTCCAAGGTGCGGCGTGCACGAAGTCGGAGCCCGGTTTGCCCCGGGTGCGCACCTCGCGTGCACCTTCGCCGCGGTGGGCACCTTGGCTGGGTTGGGCACCATTGAGCGCTCCGAAGTGTGCTCCAAGGTGCGCACCATGGCCCTCCAAGGTGCGCAGCATGGCGTGCACGAAGTCGGAGCCCGGTTTGCCCCGGGTGCGCACCTCGCGTGCACCTTCGCCAGGGTGGGCACCTCGGTGCGCACACCTTCTCAATGTTTTCTTGCCTTTTCTGGAAATTGGTGAAGGCAGCGCATCAAAGGTGCGCACCTCGGTGTGCTCCGAGGTGCGAACCCGAGAGCGCTCCGAGGTGCCCACGAAGTCGAAAGTCGGGTTAATTGCATTGTTTTCCCCGGGTGCGCTCCGAGGTGCGCAACATCGGTGCGCACCAAGGAGGGCTCCGAAGTGTGCTCCAAGGTGCGCACGATTCGGAGCTCGGTTTGCCCGGGGTGCGCACACCTTGGCTGGGTTGCGCACCCTTTGTGCGCTCCAAGGTGCGCACGAAGTCGGAGCTCGGTTTGCCCCGGGTGCGCACCTTCGCCAGGGTGCGCACCTTGATGCGCACGCCTTGGCTGGGCTGCGCACCTTGGTGGGCGCCATGGTGCGCACCTTTCGTGCGCTCCAAGGTGCGCACGAAGTCGGAGCTCGGTTTGCCCCGGGTGCGCACCTTGGTGGGCGCCATGGTGCACTCCGAGGTGCCCAAGATTGGTGCGCAACAAGGAGCGCTCCGAAGTGCGCTCCAAGGTGCGCAGGTGCGCGCGAAGTCGAAAGTTGGGTTAATTGTCCGGTTTGCCTCGGGTGCGCACCTTGCGTGCACCTTCGCCAGGGTGGGCGCCTTGGTGCGCACACCTTGGCTGGGCTGCGCACCCGGGCGCGCACACCTTGGCACCCGCGTTTCCTTCATTTTAAATTTTTTTTTTTTACAATCTCTCAAGTGGGAAATTCTATAATCTCAACTTTTTTTGCCTTTTCAGGAAACTTTTGAATGGAGCGCATCATTGGTGCGCTCCGAAGTGTGCTCCAAGGTGCGCACCTCTGGTGTGCTCCAAAGCTCTCTCTAGCTGCGTGCACCTGCCCCGGCCGCGCACCCGGCCCCGCCCAGCTTCGCTCACCTGTCCCGGGCGTCTGGTGCGGAACCTTAGAGTAAGAAACATCACCGTGCACCTTGGCCAACGTGCGCGACTCGACCGAGCGCGCACTGGCCGAGGTGCACACCGATTTCACCTGGGTGCGCGCGCAGCACCTCGGGCGCACCGGGGTGCGCGCACAACGCCCGGGTTGCACCGTGGCCTGTGTGCTCGGGGCGCCTCGGGTGCGCGCTCGGTGTCGCCCCCCGCGCGCGCGGTAGTGCGGGCAGCGCACCCCGGCCCGGCCCGGCCCCGACGAGAACGCAAACGGGCAAAAGGTTTATTCAAATAGCATTGCGACGCCCGGCGAAAAACTAAGAAAGGGTGCAACACCGGGACTTCCCGGGAGGTCACCCATCCTAGTACTACTCCGGCCCAAGCGCGCTTAACTGCGGAGTTCTGATGGGATCCGGTGCACTAACGCTGGTATGATCGCACCCGTTATGAGCTTGTCGCAGTGTGTACTTAGCAAACCGCGACCCACGTGCGAATCCACCCCGGCCACCCACCCTCGTCGAGGTGCACACCCTCCCTCGCGAAGTGCGCCCCGTTCGCCAAGTGTGAGCCCTGCCCGGGTGCGCGCACCTTGCTAGGGCGTCGGGTGTGCACCCGGCCCGGCCTACGTGCGTGCACCTGGACGGGGCGTCGTGTGCGTGCAGTGTCCCGTCTGCAACGCGGTGCCCACACACCACCTCGGGCGCAACGACCTGCGCTCACATGTGGGCCGAGTGCACCTTGGTGCATGTTCGGGGCGCCTCGGGTGCACGCTCGATCTTGCCCCGGTGCACCAAGGCGCTCGGTTTGCCCCGGGTGCGCACTTGGTGCAAGGTGGGCACCCAAAATAGGGATCAAGCACCAAAACACAAGTTTCGGGATGCAAAATGGGACCCAAGGACCACAAATGCGTTCCAAGACCCATGATGGGTCCACGAGAACAAAAATGTGTTCCGAGACTTAATAAACAAATATTGGGTTTTAGGAGAAGAAACATGCTCTGATGCCCAAAACGAGAATCGACCCCGAAAAGGCCACAGGCCAAAAGTGGGATGCGAGACAAAAAAAAATGGGACCCGAGGACCAAAATTGGGTTCCCAGGTCGAAGACAGGGCAACCGGACAAGAAACGACCTCTAAGGCTCGAAATGAGTCCCGACGACTAAAACTTGACAAGAAGCACCCATCAGGCACCCAACTCGACACCCATGGGATGCCGACCCACCCGGGCTTCCACCTAGCACACCTTGGCACCCACCCACCCTCGCACCCAACCTCGCACCCAACTTAGCACCTTTGAACCCACATTGGCACTCACCCTGACCCTGGCACCTTGGAACCCACATTGGCACTCACCTTGACCCTGGCACCCACCTTTGCACTCACCTTGGGACCCACCCTGGCTCCCACCTCGGCACCCACCCAGACACCCACCTTGGTTCCTTGGCACCCACCTTGGATCCTTGGCACCCACCCCGACACCCACCTTGGCACGCAACTTGGCTACTTGCCACCCACCTTGGCTCCTTGACGCCCACCCCGACAACCACCCCGTGACCTACCCTGGCTAGGGTTGGTGCACACCCACCCTGGTGCCCACCTTGGCACCCACCCCATGACCCACCTTGGCACGCACCTTAGTACCCACCCTGTTACCCACCCTAGGACCCACCCCGTGACCCACCTTGGCCAGGGTGGGTGCACCCACCCTGGTGCCCACCTTGGCACCCACCCATCCTAGCACCCAGCCTGTGACCGGGCTTGGAACCCAACCTTGCACCCGTCTTGGCCAGTGTGGGTGCGCACCCATCCTGGCACCCACGTTGTGACACACCCTTTAACCCACGCACCCTAGCAGCCACGTTGGCACCCACCTTGGAACACAACCTAGCAACTTGGCACCCACCCCGTGACCCACCTTGGCATCCACCATAGCAGTCGCCCACTTGGCACCCACCTTGGAACCCAAGTTGGCACCCACCTCGGCACCCACCTTGACACTTGTGGACCCACCTTGCCACTCACCCTAGCATCGACCCATCCTAGCACCCACCCTGGCACCTTTGCACCCTAGCACTCACCCATCCTAGCACCTAACCTGTGACCCACCTTGACACTCACCCTCGCACCCACCTTGGAACCCAACCTAGCACCCACCCACCCTGACACCAACCCTAGCACCTACCCACCCTTGCACCCACCCTGTGACCCATCTTGGCACCCACCCATCCTACCACTCAACCTATCACCCACCTTCTCACCCACCTTGGCATCCACCTTAGCACCCACCCACACTGGCACCTTGGCACCCACCTCGGGCAAGGTGGGTGCACACCCACCCTGACACCCAATTTAGAACCAACCGAGCATGTTACCCACCTTGGCACCCACATTGCAGCCCACCCTAGTACCCACCCTATGACCCACATTGGCATCCACACCCTAGCACCCAGGCACCTCGACACCCGCCTTGACACGCACCCTAGCACTAAACCTGTGACCCACCTTGGAACTCACCCTAGAACCCACCCACCCTGTGAACCACCTTGGCATCCACCTTAGCACCCACCCACCTTGGCACCCACTCTAGCACTCACCCATCCTAACACCCAACTTGTTACCCACCTTGGCACCCGCCCTCGCGTCCACCTTGAAACCCACCCTAGCACCCACCCACGCAGGAGCCCACCTTGGCACCCAACCTAACACCCACGCATCCTGGCACCCAACTTGTGACCCACCTTGGAACCCACCCTAGTACCCACCTTTGAACCCACTATATCACCAACCCACCTTGGCACCCACCCTATGACCCTCTTTGGAATCCACCCTAGCACGCACCCACCCTGGCACCCACCATGGAGCGCACCCTAGCACCCACCCACCTCGGCACGCACCTCAACACCCACCTTGGTGTGCGCACTGCGCCAACCTCTCAAAGACCCTATGTGGTGCGCTCCAAAGTGTACACCTTTGGTGCGCTCCAAGGTGCGCACCTTTGGTGCACACCGAGGTGCACACCAAAGTGTGCACCGAGGTGAGCACCAAAGTGCACTCCAAGGTGCACACCAAGGCGTGCACCTTTGGTGCGGTCAATGCAAACGAATTCGGAAGTTGGGGTCGATGTCCTAATCGCTGCTGCAGACTACACGTATGAGAATCGGACAAATAGCTTTATATAGGGGAGGTGTTGCGTTTGATGGGTCGACTCCCCTGGTTGTGTGCACTGCACCAACTTCAAAGACCCTGTCTTGTTTAAGAAGTCAAAAGTTGGGGTGGATGTCCTAATCATTGCTGCAGTCTACGCATGTATGAGAATCAGACAAATAGCTTATATAGGGGAGGTGTTGCATTCGGTGGGTTGACTCCCCTGGTTGTGCGCACTGCGCCAACCTCAAAGACCCCGCATAGCAGAAGAAGTCGGAAGTCGGATTTTGGTGAGCACCAAGGCGTGCACCTTTGGTGCGGTCAACGCAGACGAATTCAGAAGTTGGGGTGGATGTCCTAATCGTTGTTGCAGGCTACACATGTATGAGAATCAGACAAATAGCTTATATAGGGGAGGTGTTGGGTTTGATGGGTCAACTCCCTTGGTTGTGCGCATTACGCCAACCTCAAAGACCTTGTTTTCGTTAAGAAGTCAAAAGTTGGGGTCAATGTCCTAATGGCTCCTGTAGGCTACACATGTATGAGAATCGGACAAATAGCTTATATAGGGGAGGTGTTGGGTTTGATGGGTCGACTCCCCTGGTTGTGCGCATTACGTCAACCTCAAAGACCTTGTTTTCGTTAAGAAGTCAAAAGTTGGGGTCGATGTCCTAATTGCTCCTGTAGACTACACATGTATGAGAATCAGACAAATAGCTTATATAGGGGAGGTGTTGGGTTTGATGGGTTGACTCCCCTAGTTGTTCGCATTACACCAACCTCAAAGACCTTGTTTTCGTTTAGAAGCCGAAAGTTGGGGTCGATGTCCTAATTGCTCCTGCAGGCTACGCATGTATGAGAATCAGACAAATAGCTTATATAGGGGAGGTGTTGGGTTTGATGGGTCGACTCCCCTGGTTGTGCGCATTGCGCCAACCTCAAAGACCCTGCATTGCGGATGAAGTCGAAAGTCAGAGTTTGGTGTGCTACAAGGTGTGGTCGAAGGTGCTCACCTAGGTGTGCACCTTTGGAGCGCAGGAAAAGTGCCCTCCAAAAGTGCGCACCTTTGGAGTGCACAAAAGTGCCCTCCAAAAGTGCGCACCTTTGGAGCGCACAAAAGTGCCCTCCAAAAAGTGCCCTCCAAAAGTGCGCACCTTTGGAGCGCACAAAAGTGCCCTCCAAAAAGTGCCCTCCAAAAGTGCGCACCTTTGGAGTGCAGAAAAGTGCCCTCCAAAAAGTGCCCTCCAAAAGTGTGCACCTTTGGAGTGCACAAAAGTGCCCTCCAAAAGTGCGCACCTTTGGAGCGCAGAAAAGTGCCCTCCAAAAAGTGCCCTCCAAAAGTGCGCACCTTTGGAGCGCAGAAAAGTGCCCTCCAAAAAGTGCCCTCCAAAAGTGCGCACCTTTGGAGCGCAGAAAAGTGCCCTCCAAAAAGTGCCCTCCAAAAGTGCGCACCTTTGGAGCGCAGAAAAGTGCCCTCCAAAAAGTGCCCTCCAAAAGTGCGCACCTTTGGAGCGCACAAAAGTGCCCTCCAAAAAGTGCCCTCCAAAAGTGCGCACCTTTGGAGCGCACAAAAGTGCCCTCCAAAAGTGCGCACCTTTGGAGCGCACAAAAGTGCCCTCCAAAAGTGCGCACTTTTGGTGCGCACCAAGGCGCTGGTTCGGTCGTTGCAGGCGAGTTCGGAAGTTGGGGTCGATGTCCTGAGCGGAGGTGCAAACTACACAGGTGTCGGAATCGGACAAATAGCTTATATAGGGGAGGTGTATGCTTCGATGGGTCGACTCCCCAGGTTGAGCGCACCGCGCCAACCTCAAAGACCCTACGGTATGGATGAAGTCGGAAGTTGGGTCCGATGACCGATTCGATTAGTAGGTATGCTCATGAGGTCGGAATTTGGGTCCGATGACCTGCCATGTGCAGGAAGGCGAATGTTGGCACTGTGCGTTGCAAGGTGCACACCAAGGTGCTGGTGCGGTCTTTTTAGTCGAGTTCGGAAGTTGGGGTCGATGTCTTGATCGGAGGTGCAAGCTACACAGGTGTGGGAATCGGACAAATAGCTTATATAGGGGAGGTGTATGCTTCATTGGGTCGACTCCCCGGGTTGAGCGCACCGCGCCAACCTCAAAGACCCTACGGTATGGATGAAGTCGGAAGTTGGGTCCGATGACCGATTCGATATGTAGGCATACTCGCGAGGTCGGAATTTGGGTCCGATGACCTGCCATGTGCAGGAAGGCGAATGTTGGCACTGTGCGTTGCAAGGTGCGCACCAAGGCGCTGGTTCGGTCGTTGCAGGCGAGTTCGGAAGTTGGGGTCGATGTCCTGATCGGAGGTGCAAACTACACAGGTGTGGGAATCGGACAAATAGCTTATATAGGGGAGGTGTATGCTTCGTTGGGTCGACTCCCCGGGTTGAGCGCACCGCGCCAACCTCAAAGACCCTACGGTATGGATGAAGTCGGAAGTTGTGTCCGATGACCGATTCGATATGTAGGCATACTCGCGAGGTCGGAATTTGGGTCCGATGACCTGCCATGTGCAGGAAGGCGAATGTTGGGACTGTGCGTCGCAAGGTGCGCACCAAGGCGCTGGTGCCGTCGTTGCAGTCGAGTTCGGAAGTTGGGGTCGATGTCCTGGTCAGAGGTGCAAACTACACAGGTGTGGGAATCGGACAAATAGCTTATATAGGGGAGGTGTATGCTTCGATGGGTCGACTCCCCGGGTTGAGCGCACCGCGCCAACCTCAAAGACCCTACAGTATGGATGAAGTCGGAAGTTGGGTCCGATGACCGATTCGATACGTAGGCATATTGGCGAGGTCTGAATTTGTGTCCGATGACCTGCCATGCGCAGGAAGGCGGAATTTGGGTCCGATGACCGAGTTGATGGCGTGCCATGCGCAGAAAGGCGGAATTTGGGTCCGATGACCGAGTTGATGTTGATGGCCCGCCATGCACAGGAAGGCGGAATTTGGGTCCGATGACCGATTTGAAGGCGTGCCATGCGCAGAAAGGCGGAGTTTGGGTCCGATGACCGAGTTGATATTGATGGCCCGCCATGCGCAGGAAGGCGGAATTTGGGTCCGATGACCTGACATACGCATGGAGTCCGACTCGGGGGCCGATGTTCGATTCGATGACTTGCATTGTGGGTAAAGTCGGAAGTTGTGGTCTTTGACCCGATTCGATGACCAGACTTCGGCTGCTTGAGAATCGGACAAATAACTTATATAGGGGAGGTAGTGTTCTCGAGCATCCTCCCCCCGTGCCCGTTTATGTCGATTGATGCTGGTGCTCGACTGGTTGGAGCGCTCGGATGCAAAAATCTTGCACCAGGATTTATCGATTGTGATGGACACGGCAAGTCTCCTGATTGCTATGCAGGAGCTCATCGTGAATCTCTATGCGGCCTTGGTATGGACTCGACCTGCGGAATGGTTCGGCAATGGTAGTCGCTCCAACACGTCCTTGCAATGGCCACAGAGGTGATTCGACTAGAGCTCCAGTCTAGCTTTTGGGTTGCTTGGCGGACTGGTATAGCCGCGATCGAGTTCCGGCCATGAACGTTTTAGATAGCTCTTGGGCTTTCTGGGATGGAAGTCGGAAGTTTGGGCTGTTGTCCGATTTGATGACCATTCTTCGGATGTGTGAGAATCGGACAAATAACTTATATAGGGGACTGTGTTGTCTCACGCAGCCCCCTCCGTGCCCCTCTATCTCGACCGATGTTGGTGCTTGAAAGGGTTGGGATCGCTCGGATTTATAAACGTGCACCACCATTTGTCGAGTGTGAGGGACGCGGCAGGTCTCCTAAATGCTATACGGGCGCTCTCTGAGAATCTCTATCCGGCCTCGACACAGACTAGTCTTGCTGAATGGTTTGGCACTGGTAGTCGATCCAACACGTCGTTGTTGTGGCCGCCTAGGCGATTCGATTCGAGCCCCCGTCTAGCTTTTGGGTTGCTTGGCGGATTTTGCCCTATCCGCAAGTGAGCTCGGTCCCTAAACGTTCGAGAAACCCGATTGCTATGCGCCGACTCTCTTTCTTGCGAGCCTCCATCTAGCTTTTGGGTCTCTACGGAACGGAAGTCGGAATCTGGGACCGTTGTTTGATTCGACGAGGCAGACTACGGTTGTGCGAGAATCGGACAAATAACTTATATAGGGGAGGTGTTGACTGGAGCATTCTCCCCCGTGCCCCTCTAACTCGACCAATGCTGGCGCTCGAACGGTGGTAGCGCTCGGATTTTCGTTGAGCGCCAGCATTGGTCGATTTAGAGGGGCATGCGAGATTCCCGAATGCTATGCGAGGGCTCTAACGGAAATGTCTATTGGTTTCGGTATGGATGCAATTGCGAGTGGTTCGGCAAAGGTAGTCGTTCCGATGCGTCCATGTCGTGGCCAAATCGATAATTCGATTTGAGCCCTCGTATAGCATTTGGGTCTCTCGATGTGATTCCGCATTCCAGTCCCTTTGGGCACTGCTTGAGCCGCATCCCAGGGGGTTCCCTTCCCAATAATCTGCCTCGCAACCCGATTGCTATGCGGTGAGGCTCCTCGGCCGCCTCGGAACTATCTGTGTATCAGACGCATCGCGGGATAAGGGGTTGGCAACGGTAGTCGCCCCAAGCGCGTCCGATGCTTGGACCATTCCGAGGCGGCCCTGAAGCCTCTTCCGTCTAGCCGTTGGGTCCTTCTCGCCGCATCCCTTGCCTCGCACCCCGATTGCTATGCGGTGAGGCTCCTCGGCCGCCTTGGAACTATCTGTGTATCAGACGCATCGCGGGATAAGGGGTTGTCACTGGTAGTCGCCCCAAGCGCGTCCGATGCTTGGACCATTCCGAGGCGGCCCTGAAGCCTCTTCCGTCTAGCCGTTGGGTCCTTCTCGCCGCATCCCTCGACTCGCACCCCGATTGCTATGCGGTGAGGCTCCTCGGCCGCCTTGGAACTATCTGTGTATCGGACGCGTCGCGGGATAAGGGGTTGTCACTGGTAGTCGCCCCAAGCGCGTCCGATGCTTGGACCATTCCGAGGCGGCCCTGAAGCCTCTTCCGTCTAGCCGTTGGGTCCTTCTCGCCGCATCCCTCGCCTCGCACCCCGATTGCTATGCGGTGAGGCTCCTCGGCCGCCTTGGAACTATCTGTGTATCGGACGCGTCGCGGGATAAGGGGTTGTCACTGGTAGTCGCCCCAAGCGCGTGCGATGCATGGACCATTCCCAGGCGGCCCTGAAGCCTCTTCCGTCTAGCCGTTGGGTCCTTCTCGCCGCATCCCTCGCCTCGCACCCCGATTGCTATGCGGTGAGGCTCCTCGGCCGCCTTGGAACTATCTGTGTATCGGACGCGTCGCGGGATAAGGGGTTGTCACTGGTAGTCGCCCCAAGCGCGTCCGATGCTTGGACCATTCCGAGGCGGCCCTGAAGCCTCTTCCGTCTAGCCGTTGGGTCCTTCTCGCCGCATCCCTCGCCTCGCACCCCGATTGCTATGCGGTGAGGCTCCTCGGCCGCCTTGGAACTATCTGTGTATCGGACGCGTCGCGGGATAAGGGGTTGTCACTGGTAGTCGCCCCAAGCGCGTCCGATGCTTGGACCATTCCGAGGCGGCCCTGAAGCCTCTTCCGTCTAGCCGTTGGGTCCTTCTCGCCGCATCCCTCGCCTCGCACCCCGATTGCTATGCGGTGAGGCTCCTCGGCCGCCTTGGAACTATCTGTGTATCGGACGCGTCGCGGGATAAGGGGTTGTCACTGGTAGTCGCCCCAAGCGCGTCCGATGCTTGGACCATTCCGAGGCGGCCCTGAAGCCTCTTCCGTCTAGCCGTTGGGTCCTTCTCGCCGCATCCCTCGCCTCGCACCCCGATTGCTATGCGGTGAGGCTCCTCGGCCGCCTTGGAACTATCTGTGTATCGGACGCATCGCGGGATAAGGGGTTGTCACTGGTAGTCGCCCCAAGCGCGTCCGATGCTTGGACCATTCCGAGGCGGCCCTGAAGCCTCTTCCGTCTAGCCGTTGGGTCCTTCTCGCCGCATCCCTCGCCTCGCACCCCGATTGCTATGCGGTGAGGCTCCTCGGCCGCCTTGGAACTATCTGTGTATCGGACGCGTCGCGGGATAAGGGGTTGTCACTGGTAGTCGCCCCAAGCGCGTCCGATGCTTGGACCATTCCGAGGCGGCCCTGAAGCCTCTTCCGTCTAGCCGTTGGGTCCTTCTCGCCGCATCCCTCGCCTCGCACCCCGATTGCTATGCGGTGAGGCTCCTCGGCCGCCTTGGAACTATCTGTGTATCGGACGCGTCGCGGGATAAGGGGTTGTCACTGGTAGTCGCCCCAAGCGCGTCCGATGCTTGGACCATTCCGAGGCGGACCTGAAGCCTCTTCCGTCTAGCCGTTGGGTCCTTCTCGCCGCATCCCTCGCCTCGCACCCCGATTGCTATGCGGTGAGGCTCCTCGGCCGCCTTGGAACTATCTGTGTATCGGACGCGTCGCGGGATAAGGGGTTGTCACTGGTAGTCGCCCCAAGCGCGTCCGATGCTTGGACCATTCCGAGGCGGCCCTGAAGCCTCTTCCGTCTAGCCGTTGGGTCCTTCTTGCCGCATCCCTCGCCTCGCACCCCGATTGCTATGCGGTGAGGCTCCTCGGCCGCCTTGGAACTATCTGTGTATCGGACGCGTCGCGGGATAAGGGGTTGTCACTGGTAGTCGCCCCAAGCGCGTCCGATGCTTGGACCATTCCGAGGCGGCCCTGAAGCCTCTTCCGTCTAGCCGTTGGGTCCTTCTCGCCGCATCCCTCGCCTCGCACCCCGATTGCTATGCGGTGAGGCTCCTCGGCCGCCTTGGAACTATCTGTGTATCGGACGCATCGCGGGATAAGGGGTTGTCACTGGTAGTCGCCCCAAGCGCGTCCGATGCTTGGACCATTCCGAGGCGGCCCTGAAGCCTCTTCCGTCTAGCCGTTGGGTCCTTCTCGCCGCATCCCTCGCCTCGCACCCCGATTGCTATGCGGTGAGGCTCCTCGGCCGCCTTGGAACTATCTGTGTATCGGACGCGTCGCGGGATAAGGGGTTGTCACTGGTAGTCGCCCCAAGCGCGTCCGATGCTTGGACCATTCCGAGGCGGACCTGAAGCCTCTTCCGTCTAGCCGTTGGGTCCTTCTCGCCGCATCCCTCGCCTCGCACCCCGATTGCTATGCGGTGAGGCTCCTCGGCCGCCTTGGAACTATCTGTGTATCGGACGCGTCGCGGGATAAGGGGTTGTCACTGGTAGTCGCCCCAAGCGCGTCCGATGCTTGGACCATTCCGAGGCGGCCCTGAAGCCTCTTCCGTCTAGCCGTTGGGTCCTTCTCGCCGCATCCCTCGCCTCGCACCCCGATTGCTATGCGGTGAGGCTCCTCGGCCGCCTTGGAACTATCTGTGTATCGGACGCGTCGCGGGATAAGGGGTTGTCACTGGTAGTCGCCCCAAGCGCGTCCGATGCTTGGACCATTCCGAGGCGGACCTGAAGCCTCTTCCCTCTAGCCGTTGGGGCTTTCTCGCCGCATCCCTCGCCTCGCACCCCGATTGCTATTCGGTGAGGCTCCTCGGCCGCCTTGGAACTATCTGTGTATCGGACGCATCGCGGGATAAGGGGTTGGCAGTGGTAGTCGCCCCAAGCGCGTCCGATGCTTGGACCATTCCGAGGCGGCCCTGCAGCCTCTTCCGTCTAGCCGTTGGGGCCATCTCGCTGCATCCCCCACCTCGCACCACGATTGCTATGCGGTGAGGCTCCTTGGCCGCCTCGGAACTATCTGTGTATCGGACGCATCGCGGGATAAGGGGTTGTCACTGGTAGTCGCCCCAAGCGCGTCCGATGCTTGGACTATTCCGAGGCGGCCCTGCAGCCTCTTCCGTCTAGCCGTTGGGGCCATCTCGCCGCATCCCCCAGCTCCTCGGCCGCCTCGGAACTATCTGTGTATCGGACGCATCGCGGGATAAGGGGTTGGCAGTGGTAGTCGCCCCAAGCGCGTTCGATGCTTGGACTATTCCGAGGCGGCCCCGCAGCCTCTTCCGTCTACCCTTTGGGGCCATCTCGCCGCATCCCTCGCCTCGCACCCCGATTGCTATGCGGTGAGGCTCCTCGGCCGCCTGGGAACTATCTTCGTATCGGATGCATCGCGGGATAAGGGGTTGTCACTGGTAGTCGCCCCAAGCGCGTCCGATGCTTGGACTATTCCGAGGCGGCCCTGTGGCCTCTTCCGTCTAGCCGTTGGGGCCATCTCGCCGCATCCCTCACCTCGCACCCCCATTGCTATGCGGTGAGGCTCCTCGGCCGCCTTGGAACTGTCTTCGTATCGGAAGCATCGCGGGATAAGGGGTTGTCACTGGTAGTCGCCCCAAGCGCGTCCGATGCTTGGACTATTCCGAGGCGGCCCTGCAGCCTCTTCCGTCTAGCCGTTGGGGCCATCTCGCCGCATCCCCCACCTCGCACCCGGATTGCTATGCGGTGAGGCTCCTCGGCCGCCTTGGAACTATCTTCGTATCGGACGCATCGCGGGATAAGGGGTTGTCACTGGTAGTCGCCCCAAGCGCGTCCGATGCTTGGACTATTCCGACGCGGCCCTGTGGCCTCTTCCGTCTAGCCGTTGGGGCCATCTCGCCGCATCCCCCACCTCGCACCCCGATTGCTATGCGGTGAGGCTCCTCGGCCGCCTTGGAACCATCTTCGTATCGGACGCATCGCGGGATGAGGGGTTGTCACTGGTAGTCGCCCCAAGCGCGTCCGATGCTTGGACCATTCCGAGGCGGCCCTGAAGCCTCTTCCGTCTAGCCGTTGGGGCCTTCCCGCCCCATCCCTCGCCTCGCACCCCCGATTGCTATGCGGTGAGGCTCCTCGGCCGCCTTGGAACCATCTGTGTATCGGACGCATCGCGGGATAAGGGGTTGGCACTGGTAGTCGCCCCAAGCGCGTCCGATGCTTGGAGCATTCCGAGGTGGCCCTGAAGCCTCTTCCGTCTAGCCGTTGGGGCCTTCCCGCCCCATCCCTCGCCTCGCACCCCGATTGATATGCGGTGAGGCTCCTCGGCCGCCTTGGAACTATCTGTGTATCGGACGCATCGCGGGATAAGGGGTTGGCACTGGTAGTCGTCCCAATCGCGTCCGATGCTTGGACCATTCCGAGGCGGCCCTGCAGCCTCTTCCGTTTAGCCGTCGGGGCCTTCCCGCCGCATCCCTCGCCTCGCATCCCGATTCCTATGCGGTGAGTCTTCTCGGCCGCCGCGGAACTATACCTGTTATTGCTACTGCATCCTTCGGCTGGTAACCTCCTCTGCCGCCTTGGAACGTTCTCTTTGTCGGACGCGTCGCGGGATAAGGGGTTGGCACTGGTAGTCGCCCCAAGCGCGCCCGATGCATAGACCGCTCCGAGTTGACCTTGCTTTCAGCCTCTCACATGCATAGACCTCTCTGAGTCGACCCTGCAGCCTCTCACGTTTAGCCTTTGGAATCTCGCCTCACAACATGATTGCTATCCTTGATGCATCCCTTGCCTCGAGCCCTGATTGCTTTCTTGGCTGCATCCCTCCTCTCCTCACAGCCCGGTTGTCATCACTGCTTCATCCGTCGCTTCATGCATTCTGGCTGCTGGGCCCTTCCCACCGCACACCTCGATTGCTATCTCTTCTGCATCACACACCCCGATTGCTATCTCTGCTACATCCCTCGGCTCTCACTTCTGCATCCTTCGCCTCCCACCTCGATTGCTATCAATGCTGCATCCGTAACCTCACACCCCGATTGCTATGCGGGGAGGCTCCTTGGCCGCCTTGGAAATTTCTGTGTGTCGGACGCACCGCGGGATAAGGGGTTGGCACTGGTAGTCGCCCCAAGTGCGCCCGATTCTTAGACCGCTTCGAGGTGACCTCGTAGCCTCTTTCGTCCAGGCTTCCTGCCTTCAACGCCCTTTTTACACCTCGATTGCTATGCGCGGGCTCGTTGGCGTCTATCACCTCTCTGCGAAGAGTGGCACGATGATTGTTGGGGTAAATCGTAGCAGTCCGATCTCTGGCCTTGGGCCATTGTGAGGGCTGATCGATTTCCTGTGCGCATCTCGTGTTCGCCCAGTAACAGACTCGACGACTTGTAATCGGTCTTGTTCCCGATTGTTCCTGGAGGTAGTCTTCGGAACTCTTGGATTTGACCTGTCACTCGAACTGTCCTCTTCCGAGGATGCTTGTGTGTGTGTGCTTGTGCCATTTCCTTGGCGGTATTAACGAGATATTAAAGAGCGGAGTGAGCGCCTCGCCCAGCTATGTTTGGGGCTCTCACTCCCTTACCCGGTGTGCGACCGCTTTGCACGTAGGTTGCGGAGCATCGCGACTCTTTCGATGTTTGGCGGTTGTCTTCCGGTGATGCGTTGGTCCCGAAGTGCACGTTACTAGCATTTCTGCCATTGTTCTCGATCTTTGGCACGTTCCTTCGTTGCAATTGGATATATATCTCCGTTTATACGCGCAGGCTTCTCCCGCCTATTCAGCGCTGTCCCACTCTCAGCACTCTCGTGGTCTCCTTGGCTTCTCTCTCCCGTGAGCGAGCTCTCTTCTCGAGTCTTTTCCATGTCCCATGG
>NW_026728991.1:187500-212500 GCF_030272615.1 Cryptomeria japonica | reverse complement strand
GATTGGTGCGCACCAAGGAGCGCTCCGAAGTGCGCTCCAAGGTGCGCAGGTGCGCGCGAAGTCGAAAGTTGGGTTAATTGTCCGGTTTGCCTCGGGTGCGCACCTTGCGTGCACCTTCGCCAGGGTGGGCGCCTTGGTGCGCACACCTTGGCTGGGCTGCGCACCCGGGCGCGCACACCTTGGCACCCGCGTTTCCTTCATTTTAAATTTTTTTTTTTTACAATCTCTCAAGTGGGAAATTCTATAATCTCAACTTTTTTTGCCTTTTCAGGAAACTTTTGAATGGAGCGCATCATTGGTGCGCTCCGAAGTGTGCTCCAAGGTGCGCACCTCTGGTGTGCTCCAAAGCTCTCTCTAGCTGCGTGCACCTGCCCCGGCCGCGCACCCGGCCCCGCCCAGCTTCGCTCACCTGTCCCGGGCGTCTGGTGCGGAACCTTAGAGTAAGAAACATCACCGTGCACCTTGGCCAACGTGCGCGACTCGACCGAGCGCGCACTGGCCGAGGTGCACACCGATTTCACCTGGGTGCGCGCGCAGCACCTCGGGCGCACCGGGGTGCGCGCACAACGCCCGGGTTGCACCGTGGCCTGTGTGCTCGGGGCGCCTCGGGTGCGCGCTCGGTGTCGCCCCCGCGCGCGCGGTAGTGCGGGCAGCGCACCCCGGCCCGGCCCGGCCCCGACGAGAACGCAAACGGGCAAAAGGTTTATTCAAATAGCATTGCGACGCCCGGCGAAAAACTAAAAAAGGGTGCAACACCGGGACTTCCCGGGAGGTCACCCATCCCAGTACTACTCCGGCCCAAGCGCGCTTAACTGCGGAGTTCTGATGGGATCCGGTGCACTAACGCTGGTATGATCGCACCCGTTATGAGCTTGTCGCAGTGTGTACTTAGCAAACCGCGACCCACGTGCGAATCCACCCCGGCCACCCACCCCCGTCGAGGTGCACACCCTCCCTCGCGAAGTGCGCCCCGTTCGCCAAGTGTGAGCCCTGCCCGGGTGCGCGCACCTTGCTAGGGCGTCGGGTGTGCACCCGGCCCGGCCTACGTGCGTGCACCTGGACGGGGCGTCGTGTGCGTGCAGTGTCCCGTCTGCAACGCGGTGCCCACACACCACCTCGGGCGCAACGACCTGCGCTCACATGTGGGCCGAGTGCACCTTGGTGCATGTTCGGGGCGCCTCGGGTGCACGCTCGATCTTGCCCCGGTGCACCAAGGCGCTCGGTTTGCCCCGGGTGCGCACTTGGTGCAAGGTGGGCACCCAAAATAGGGATCAAGCACCAAAACACAAGTTTCGGGATGCAAAATGGGACCCAAGGACCACAAATGCGTTCCAAGACCCATGATGGGTCCACGAGAACAAAAATGTGTTCCGAGACTTAATAAACAAATATTGGGTTTTAGGAGAAGAAACATGCTCTGATGCCCAAAACGAGAATCGACCCCGAAAAGGCCACAGGCCAAAAGTGGGATGCGAGACAAAAAAAAATGGGACCCGAGGACCAAAATTGGGTTCCCAGGTCGAAGACAGGGCAACCGGACAAGAAACGACCTCTAAGGCTCGAAATGAGTCCCGACGACTAAAACTTGACAAGAAGCACCCATCAGGCACCCAACTCGACACCCATGGGATGCCGACCCACCCGGGCTTCCACCTAGCACACCTTGGCACCCACCCACCCTCGCACCCAACCTCGCACCCAACTTAGCACCTTTGAACCCACATTGGCACTCACCCTGACCCTGGCACCTTGGAACCCACATTGGCACTCACCTTGACCCTGGCACCCACCTTTGCACTCACCTTGGGACCCACCCTGGCTCCCACCTCGGCACCCACCCAGACACCCACCTTGGTTCCTTGGCACCCACCTTGGATCCTTGGCACCCACCCCGACACCCACCTTGGCACGCAACTTGGCTACTTGCCACCCACCTTGGCTCCTTGACGCCCACCCCGACAACCACCCCGTGACCTACCCTGGCTAGGGTTGGTGCACACCCACCCTGGTGCCCACCTTGGCACCCACCCCATGACCCACCTTGGCACGCACCTTAGTACCCACCCCGTTACCCACCCTAGGACCCACCCCGTGACCCACCTTGGCCAGGGTGGGTGCCTTGGTGCGCACAACTTGCCTGGGCTGCACACCAGGGCGGGCTCAAGATGGCACCCGCGTTCCGTTTTTTTCACTATCTTTCAAAACGGAAATTTTAAAATCTCGTTTTTTTTTTTTTTTTGCCTTTTCTGGAAATTAGTGAAGGCAGCGCATCAAAGGTGCGCAATGCTGGTGCGAACCCGGGAGCGCTCCGATGTGTGCTCCAAGGTGCGGCGTGCACGAAGTCCGAGCCCGGCTTGCCCCGGGTGCGCACCTCGCGTGCACCTTCGCCGGGGTGAGCACCTTGGCTGGGTTGCGCGCCCTGGTGCGCACCAAGGAGCGCTCTGAAGTGTGCTCCAAGGTGCGGCGTGCACGAAGTCGGAGCTCGGTTTGCCCCGGGTGTGCACCTCGGGTGCGCACCTCGCGTGCACCTTCGCTGCGGTGGGCACCTTGGCTGGGTTGCGCGCCTTGGTGGGCACCATGCAGTGCACGAAGTCGGAGCCCGGTTTGCCCCGGGCGCGCACCTCCGCCAGGGTGGGCACCTTGGTGCGCACAACTTGCCTGGGCTGCGCACCAGGAAGGGCTCAAGATGGCACCCGCGTTCCGTTTTTTTCACTATCTTTCAGAACGGAAATTTTAAAATATCGTTTTTTTTTGCCTTTTCTGGAAATTAGTGAAGGCAGCGCATCAAAGGTGCGCAACGCTGGTGCGAACCTGGGAGCGCTCCGATGTGTGCTCCAAGGTGCGGCGTGCACGAAGTCGGAGCCCGGTTTGCCCCGGGTGCGCCCTGGTGGGCACCATGGTGCGCACCAAGGAGCGCTCCGAAGTGTGCTCCAAGGTGCGGCCTGCACGAAGTCGGAGCCCGGTTTGCCCCGGGTGTGCACCGCGGGTGGGCACCTTGGTGCGCATGCCTTGCCTGGGCTGCGCACCAGGGCGGGCTCAAGATGGCACCCGCGTTCCGTTTTTTTCACTATCTTTCAAAACGGAAATTTTAAAATCTCATTTTTTTTTGCCTTTTCTGGAAATTAGTGAAGGCAGCGCATCAAAGGTGCGCACCTCGCTGCCCACCACGGTGCGCAACGCCGGTGGGCACCCGGGAGTGCTTCGAAGTGTGCTCCAAGGTGCTGCGTGCACGTTGTCGGAGCCCGGTTTGCCCCGGGTGCGCACCTCGCGTGCACCTTCGTCGGGGTGGGCACCTTGGCTGGGTTTGCCCCGGCTGCGCTCCGAAGCGGGGTTATTGGAGCGCCGCCTCTTTTTTTGTCGGAGCGTTTGGTGGGGTTTCTCGCATTGGCTCTTCCCAGGCCCGGTTGCCACCCTGGCGCGCACGAAGTCGGAAGTAGGGTTAATTGCCCGGGTGCGCACCTTTGCCAGGGTGGGCACCTTACCTGGGCTGTGCACCCGGGCGGGCTCAAGATGGCACCCGCGTTCCGTTTTTTTCACTATCTTTCAAAACGGAAATTTTAAAATCTCCTCTTTTTTTTGCCTTTTCTGGAAATTAGTGAAGGCAGCGCATCAAAGGTGCGCACCTCGCTGCCCACCTTGGTGTGCTCTGAGGTGCGCACCCGGGAGCGCTACGAAGTGTGCTCCAAGGTGCGGCGTGCACGTTGTCGGAGCCCGGTTTGCCCCGGGTGCGCACCTCGCCTGCACCTTGGCCGGGGTGGGCACCCTGGCTGGGTTTGCCCAGGGTGCGCTCCGAAGCGGGGTTACTGGAGCGCCCCCTCTTTTTTTGTCAGAGCGTTTGGTGGGGTTTCTCGCATTGGCTCTTCCCAGGCCCGGTTGTTGGGTGCGCTCCCACCCTGGCGCGCGCGAAGTTGGAAGTTGGGTTAATTGCCCGGGCGCACACCTTCGCCAGGGTGGGCACCTTGGTGCGCACACCTTGGCTGGGCTGCGCACCAGGGCGGGCTCAAGATGGCACCAGCATTCCCTTTTTCTCACTATCTTTCAAAACGGAAATTTTAAAATCTCGTTTTCTTTTGCCTTTTATGGAAATTAGTGAAGGCATCGCATCAAAGGTGCGCACCTCGCTGCCCACCTTGGTGTGCTCCGAGGTGCCCACCACGGTGCGCTCCGAGGTGCCCACCACGGTGCGCAACGCCGGTGCGAACCCGGGAGCGCCCCGATGTGTGCTCCAAGGTGCGGCGTGCACGAAGCCGGACCCCGGTTTGCCCCGGGTGCGCACCTCGCGTGCACCTTGGTGCGCACACCTTGGCTGGGTTGCGCGGCCTGGTGGGCACCATGGTGCGCACCAAGGAGCGCTCCGAAGTGTGCTCCAAGGTGCGGCGTGCACGAAGTCCTAGCCCGGTTTGCCCCGGGTGCGCACCTTCGCCGCGGTGGGCACCATGGCGTGCACGAAGTCGGAGCCCGGTTTGCCCCGGGTGCGCACCTCGCGTGCACCTTCGCCGGGGTGGGCACCTCGGCTGGGTTGCGCGCCCTGGTGCGCACCAAGGAGCGCTCCGAAGTGTGCTCCAAGGTGCGGCGTGCACGAAGTCGGAGCCCGGTTTGCCCCGGGTGCGCACCTTCGCCGCGGTGGGCACCCTGGTGCGCACCATGGCGTGCACGAAGTCGGAGCCCGGTTTGCCCCGGGTGCGCACCTCGCGTGCACCTTCGGCGGGGTTGCGCGCCCTGGTGCGCACCAAGGAGCGCTCCGAAGTGTGCTCCAAGGTGCGGCGTGCACGAAGTCGGAGCCCGGTTTGCCCCGGGTGCGCACCTCGCGTGCACCTTCGGCGGGGTTGCGCGCCCTGGTGGGCACCATGGTGCGCACCAAGGAGCGCTCCGAAGTGTGCTCCAAGGTGCGGCGTGCACGAAGTCGGAGCCCGGTTTGCCCCGGGTGCGCACCTCGCGTGCACCTTCGCCGCGGTGGGCACCATGGCGTGCACGAAGTCGGAGCCCGGTTTGCCCCGGGTGCGCACCTCGCGTGCACCTTCGCCGCGGTGGGCACCATGGCGTGCACGAAGTCGGAGCCCGGTTTGCCCCGGGTGCGCACCTCGCGTGCACCTTCGCTGGGGTGGGCACCTCGGCTGGGTTGCGCGCCCTGGTGCGCACCAAGGAGCGCTCCGAAGTGTGCTCCAAGGTGCGGCGTGCACGAAGTCGGAGCCCGGTTTGCCCCGGGTGCGCACCTCGCGTGCACCTTCGCCGCGGTGGGCACCATGGCGTGCACGAAGTCGGAGCCCGGTTTGCCCCGGGTGCGCACCCCGCGTGCACCTTCGCCGGGGTGGGCACCTCGGCTGGGTTGCGCGCCCTGGTGCGCACCAAGGAGCGCTCCGAAGTGTGCTCCAAGGTGCGGCGTGCACGAAGTCGGAGCCCGGTTTACCCCGGGTGCGCACCTCGCGTGCACCTTCGCCGCGGTGGGCACCTTGGCTGGGTTGGGCACCATTGAGCGCTCCGAAGTGTGCTCCAAGGTGCGCACCATGGCCCTCCAAGGTGCGCAGCATGGCGTGCACGAAGTCGGAGCCCGGTTTGCCCCGGGTGCGCACCTCGCGTGCACCTTCGCCAGGGTGGGCACCTCGGTGCGCACACCTTCTCAATGTTTTCTTGCCTTTTCTGGAAATTGGTGAAGGCAGCGCATCAAAGGTGCGCACCTCGGTGTGCTCCGAGGTGCGAACCCGAGAGCGCTCCGAGGTGCCCACGAAGTCGAAAGTCGGGTTAATTGCATTGTTTTCCCCGGGTGCGCTCCGAGGTGCGCAACATCGGTGCGCACCAAGGAGGGCTCCGAAGTGTGCTCCAAGGTGCGCACGATTCGGAGCTCGGTTTGCCCGGGGTGCGCACACCTTGGCTGGGTTGCGCACCCTTTGTGCGCTCCAAGGTGCGCACGAAGTCGGAGCTCGGTTTGCCCCGGGTGCGCACCTTCGCCAGGGTGCGCACCTTGATGCGCACGCCTTGGCTGGGCTGCGCACCTTGGTGGGCGCCATGGTGCGCACCTTTCGTGCGCTCCAAGGTGCGCACGAAGTCGGAGCTCGGTTTGCCCCGGGTGCGCACCTTGGTGGGCGCCATGGTGCACTCCGAGGTGCCCAAGATTGGTGCGCACCAAGGAGCGCTCCGAAGTGCGCTCCAAGGTGCGCAGGTGCGCGCGAAGTCGAAAGTTGGGTTAATTGTCCGGTTTGCCTCGGGTGCGCACCTTGCGTGCACCTTCGCCAGGGTGGGCGCCTTGGTGCGCACACCTTGGCTGGGCTGCGCACCCGGGCGCGCACACCTTGGCACCCGCGTTTCCTTCATTTTAAATTTTTTTTTTTTACAATCTCTCAAGTGGGAAATTCTATAATCTCAACTTTTTTTGCCTTTTCAGGAAACTTTTGAATGGAGCGCATCATTGGTGCGCTCCGAAGTGTGCTCCAAGGTGCGCACCTCTGGTGTGCTCCAAAGCTCTCTCCAGCTGCGTGCACCTGCCCCGGCCGCGCACCCGGCCCCGCCCAGCTTCGCTCACCTGTCCCGGGCGTCTGGTGCGGAACCTTAGAGTAAGAAACATCACCGTGCACCTTGGCCAACGTGCGCGACTCGACCGAGCGCGCACTGGCCGAGGTGCACACCGATTTCACCTGGGTGCGCGCGCAGCACCTCGGGCGCACCGGGGTGCGCGCACAACGCCCGGGTTGCACCGTGGCCTGTGTGCTCGGGGCGCCTCGGGTGCGCGCTCGGTGTCGCCCCCGCGCGCGCGGTAGTGCGGGCAGCGCACCCCGGCCCGGCCCGGCCCCGACGAGAACGCAAACGGGCAAAAGGTTTATTCAAATAGCATTGCGACGCCCGGCGAAAAACTAAAAAAGGGTGCAACACCGGGACTTCCCGGGAGGTCACCCATCCCAGTACTACTCCGGCCCAAGCGCGCTTAACTGCGGAGTTCTGATGGGATCCGGTGCACTAACGCTGGTATGATCGCACCCGTTATGAGCTTGTCGCAGTGTGTACTTAGCAAACCGCGACCCACGTGCGAATCCACCCCGGCCACCCACCCCCGTCGAGGTGCACACCCTCCCTCGCGAAGTGCGCCCCGTTCGCCAAGTGTGAGCCCTGCCCGGGTGCGCGCACCTTGCTAGGGCGTCGGGTGTGCACCCGGCCCGGCCTACGTGCGTGCACCTGGACGGGGCGTCGTGTGCGTGCAGTGTCCCGTCTGCAACGCGGTGCCCACACACCACCTCGGGCGCAACGACCTGCGCTCACATGTGGGCCGAGTGCACCTTGGTGCATGTTCGGGGCGCCTCGGGTGCACGCTCGATCTTGCCCCGGTGCACCAAGGCGCTCGGTTTGCCCCGGGTGCGCACTTGGTGCAAGGTGGGCACCCAAAATAGGGATCAAGCACCAAAACACAAGTTTCGGGATGCAAAATGGGACCCAAGGACCACAAATGCGTTCCAAGACCCATGATGGGTCCACGAGAACAAAAATGTGTTCCGAGACTTAATAAACAAATATTGGGTTTTAGGAGAAGAAACATGCTCTGATGCCCAAAACGAGAATCGACCCCGAAAAGGCCACAGGCCAAAAGTGGGATGCGAGACAAAAAAAAATGGGACCCGAGGACCAAAATTGGGTTCCCAGGTCGAAGACAGGGCAACCGGACAAGAAACGACCTCTAAGGCTCGAAAT
The DNA here is from genome assembly GCF_030272615.1 of Cryptomeria japonica. Taxonomy (NCBI): domain Eukaryota; kingdom Viridiplantae; phylum Streptophyta; class Pinopsida; order Cupressales; family Cupressaceae; genus Cryptomeria; species Cryptomeria japonica. Next base: position 204,826 of record NW_026728991.1, on the reverse strand, counting down.
GAGTCCCGACGACTAAAACTTGACAAGAAGCACCCATCAGGCACCCAACTCGACACCCATGGGATGCCGACCCACCCGGGCTTCCACCTAGCACACCTTGGCACCCACCCACCCTCGCACCCAACCTCGCACCCAACTTAGCACCTTTGAACCCACATTGGCACTCACCCTGACCCTGGCACCTTGGAACCCACATTGGCACTCACCTTGACCCTGGCACCCACCTTTGCACTCACCTTGGGACCCACCCTGGCTCCCACCTCGGCACCCACCCAGACACCCACCTTGGTTCCTTGGCACCCACCTTGGATCCTTGGCACCCACCCCGACACCCACCTTGGCACGCAACTTGGCTACTTGCCACCCACCTTGGCTCCTTGACGCCCACCCCGACAACCACCCCGTGACCTACCCTGGCTAGGGTTGGTGCACACCCACCCTGGTGCCCACCTTGGCACCCACCCCATGACCCACCTTGGCACGCACCTTAGTACCCACCCCGTTACCCACCCTAGGACCCACCCCGTGACCCACCTTGGCCAGGGTGGGTGCCTTGGTGCGCACAACTTGCCTGGGCTGCACACCAGGGCGGGCTCAAGATGGCACCCGCGTTCCGTTTTTTTCACTATCTTTCAAAACGGAAATTTTAAAATCTCGTTTTTTTTTTTTTTTTGCCTTTTCTGGAAATTAGTGAAGGCAGCGCATCAAAGGTGCGCAATGCTGGTGCGAACCCGGGAGCGCTCCGATGTGTGCTCCAAGGTGCGGCGTGCACGAAGTCCGAGCCCGGCTTGCCCCGGGTGCGCACCTCGCGTGCACCTTCGCCGGGGTGAGCACCTTGGCTGGGTTGCGCGCCCTGGTGCGCACCAAGGAGCGCTCTGAAGTGTGCTCCAAGGTGCGGCGTGCACGAAGTCGGAGCTCGGTTTGCCCCGGGTGTGCACCTCGGGTGCGCACCTCGCGTGCACCTTCGCTGCGGTGGGCACCTTGGCTGGGTTGCGCGCCTTGGTGGGCACCATGCAGTGCACGAAGTCGGAGCCCGGTTTGCCCCGGGCGCGCACCTCCGCCAGGGTGGGCACCTTGGTGCGCACAACTTGCCTGGGCTGCGCACCAGGAAGGGCTCAAGATGGCACCCGCGTTCCGTTTTTTTCACTATCTTTCAGAACGGAAATTTTAAAATATCGTTTTTTTTTGCCTTTTCTGGAAATTAGTGAAGGCAGCGCATCAAAGGTGCGCAACGCTGGTGCGAACCTGGGAGCGCTCCGATGTGTGCTCCAAGGTGCGGCGTGCACGAAGTCGGAGCCCGGTTTGCCCCGGGTGCGCCCTGGTGGGCACCATGGTGCGCACCAAGGAGCGCTTCGAAGTGTGCTCCAAGGTGCGGCCTGCACGAAGTCGGAGCCCGGTTTGCCCCGGGTGTGCACCGCGGGTGGGCACCTTGGTGCGCATGCCTTGCCTGGGCTGCGCACCAGGGCGGGCTCAAGATGGCACCCGCGTTCCGTTTTTTTCACTATCTTTCAAAACGGAAATTTTAAAATCTCATTTTTTTTTGCCTTTTCTGGAAATTAGTGAAGGCAGCGCATCAAAGGTGCGCACCTCGCTGCCCACCACGGTGCGCAACGCCGGTGGGCACCCGGGAGTGCTTCGAAGTGTGCTCCAAGGTGCTGCGTGCACGTTGTCGGAGCCCGGTTTGCCCCGGGTGCGCACCTCGCGTGCACCTTCGTCGGGGTGGGCACCTTGGCTGGGTTTGCCCCGGCTGCGCTCCGAAGCGGGGTTATTGGAGCGCCGCCTCTTTTTTTGTCGGAGCGTTTGGTGGGGTTTCTCGCATTGGCTCTTCCCAGGCCCGGTTGCCACCCTGGCGCGCACGAAGTCGGAAGTAGGGTTAATTGCCCGGGTGCGCACCTTTGCCAGGGTGGGCACCTTACCTGGGCTGTGCACCCGGGCGGGCTCAAGATGGCACCCGCGTTCCGTTTTTTTCACTATCTTTCAAAACGGAAATTTTAAAATCTCCTCTTTTTTTTGCCTTTTCTGGAAATTAGTGAAGGCAGCGCATCAAAGGTGCGCACCTCGCTGCCCACCTTGGTGTGCTCTGAGGTGCGCACCCGGGAGCGCTACGAAGTGTGCTCCAAGGTGCGGCGTGCACGTTGTCGGAGCCCGGTTTGCCCCGGGTGCGCACCTCGCCTGCACCTTGGCCGGGGTGGGCACCCTGGCTGGGTTTGCCCAGGGTGCGCTCCGAAGCGGGGTTACTGGAGCGCCCCCTCTTTTTTTGTCAGAGCGTTTGGTGGGGTTTCTCGCATTGGCTCTTCCCAGGCCCGGTTGTTGGGTGCGCTCCCACCCTGGCGCGCGCGAAGTTGGAAGTTGGGTTAATTGCCCGGGCGCGCACCTTCGCCAGGGTGGGCACCTTGGTGCGCACACCTTGGCTGGGCTGCGCACCAGGGCGGGCTCAAGATGGCACCAGCATTCCCTTTTTCTCACTATCTTTCAAAACGGAAATTTTAAAATCTCGTTTTCTTTTGCCTTTTATGGAAATTAGTGAAGGCATCGCATCAAAGGTGCGCACCTCGCTGCCCACCTTGGTGTGCTCCGAGGTGCCCACCACGGTGCGCTCCGAGGTGCCCACCACGGTGCGCAACGCCGGTGCGAACCCGGGAGCGCCCCGATGTGTGCTCCAAGGTGCGGCGTGCACGAAGCCGGACCCCGGTTTGCCCCGGGTGCGCACCTCGCGTGCACCTTGGTGCGCACACCTTGGCTGGGTTGCGCGGCCTGGTGGGCACCATGGTGCGCACCAAGGAGCGCTCCGAAGTGTGCTCCAAGGTGCGGCGTGCACGAAGTCCTAGCCCGGTTTGCCCCGGGTGCGCACCTTCGCCGCGGTGGGCACCATGGCGTGCACGAAGTCGGAGCCCGGTTTGCCCCGGGTGCGCACCTCGCGTGCACCTTCGCCGGGGTGGGCACCTCGGCTGGGTTGCGCGCCCTGGTGCGCACCAAGGAGCGCTCCGAAGTGTGCTCCAAGGTGCGGCGTGCACGAAGTCGGAGCCCGGTTTGCCCCGGGTGCGCACCTTCGCCGCGGTGGGCACCCTGGTGCGCACCATGGCGTGCACGAAGTCGGAGCCCGGTTTGCCCCGGGTGCGCACCTCGCGTGCACCTTCGGCGGGGTTGCGCGCCCTGGTGCGCACCAAGGAGCGCTCCGAAGTGTGCTCCAAGGTGCGGCGTGCACGAAGTCGGAGCCCGGTTTGCCCCGGGTGCGCACCTCGCGTGCACCTTCGGCGGGGTTGCGCGCCCTGGTGGGCACCATGGTGCGCACCAAGGAGCGCTCCGAAGTGTGCTCCAAGGTGCGGCGTGCACGAAGTCGGAGCCCGGTTTGCCCCGGGTGCGCACCTCGCGTGCACCTTCGCCGCGGTGGGCACCATGGCGTGCACGAAGTCGGAGCCCGGTTTGCCCCGGGTGCGCACCTCGCGTGCACCTTCGCCGGGGTGGGCACCTCGGCTGGGTTGCGCGCCCTGGTGCGCACCAAGGAGCGCTCCGAAGTGTGCTCCAAGGTGCGGCGTGCACGAAGTCGGAGCCCGGTTTGCCCCGGGTGCGCACCTCGCGTGCACCTTCGCCGCGGTGGGCACCATGGCGTGCACGAAGTCGGAGCCCGGTTTGCCTCGGGTGCGCACCCCGCGTGCACCTTCGCCGGGGTGGGCACCTCGGCTGGGTTGCGCGCCCTGGTGCGCACCAAGGAGCGCTCCGAAGTGTGCTCCAAGGTGCGGCGTGCACGAAGTCGGAGCCCGGTTTGCCCCGGGTGCGCACCTCGCGTGCACCTTCGCCGCGGTGGGCACCTTGGCTGGGTTGGGCACCATTGAGCGCTCCGAAGTGTGCTCCAAGGTGCGCACCATGGCCCTCCAAGGTGCGCAGCATGGCGTGCACGAAGTCGGAGCCCGGTTTGCCCCGGGTGCGCACCTCGCGTGCACCTTCGCCAGGGTGGGCACCTCGGTGCGCACACCTTCTCAATGTTTTCTTGCCTTTTCTGGAAATTGGTGAAGGCAGCGCATCAAAGGTGCGCACCTCGGTGTGCTCCGAGGTGCGAACCCGAGAGCGCTCCGAGGTGCCCACGAAGTCGAAAGTCGGGTTAATTGCATTGTTTTCCCCGGGTGCGCTCCGAGGTGCGCAACATCGGTGCGCACCAAGGAGGGCTCCGAAGTGTGCTCCAAGGTGCGCACGATTCGGAGCTCGGTTTGCCCGGGGTGCGCACACCTTGGCTGGGTTGCGCACCCTTTGTGCGCTCCAAGGTGCGCACGAAGTCGGAGCTCGGTTTGCCCCGGGTGCGCACCTTCGCCAGGGTGCGCACCTTGATGCGCACGCCTTGGCTGGGCTGCGCACCTTGGTGGGCGCCATGGTGCGCACCTTTCGTGCGCTCCAAGGTGCGCACGAAGTCGGAGCTCGGTTTGCCCCGGGTGCGCACCTTGGTGGGCGCCATGGTGCACTCCGAGGTGCCCAAGATTGGTGCGCAACAAGGAGCGCTCCGAAGTGCGCTCCAAGGTGCGCAGGTGCGCGCGAAGTCGAAAGTTGGGTTAATTGTCCGGTTTGCCTCGGGTGCGCACCTTGCGTGCACCTTCGCCAGGGTGGGCGCCTTGGTGCGCACACCTTGGCTGGGCTGCGCACCCGGGCGCGCACACCTTGGCACCCGCGTTTCCTTCATTTTAAATTTTTTTTTTTTACAATCTCTCAAGTGGGAAATTCTATAATCTCAACTTTTTTTGCCTTTTCAGGAAACTTTTGAATGGAGCGCATCATTGGTGCGCTCCGAAGTGTGCTCCAAGGTGCGCACCTCTGGTGTGCTCCAAAGCTCTCTCCAGCTGCGTGCACCTACCCCGGCCGCGCACCCGGCCCCGCCCAGCTTCGCTCACCTGTCCCGGGCGTCTGGTGCGGAACCTTAGAGTAAGAAACATCACCGTGCACCTTGGCCAACGTGCGCGACTCGACCGAGCGCGCACTGGCCGAGGTGCACACCGATTTCACCTGGGTGCGCGCGCAGCACCTCGGGCGCACCGGGGTGCGCGCACAACGCCCGGGTTGCACCGTGGCCTGTGTGCTCGGGGCGCCTCGGGTGCGCGCTCGGTGTCGCCCCCGCGCGCGCGGTAGTGCGGGCAGCGCACCCCGGCCCGGCCCGGCCCCGACGAGAACGCAAACGGGCAAAAGGTTTATTCAAATAGCATTGCGACGCCCGGCGAAAAACTAAGAAAGGGTGCAACACCGGGACTTCCCGGGAGGTCACCCATCCTAGTACTACTCCGGCCCAAGCGCGCTTAACTGCGGAGTTCTGATGGGATCCGGTGCACTAACGCTGGTATGATCGCACCCGTTATGAGCTTGTCGCAGTGTGTACTTAGCAAACCGCGACCCACGTGCGAATCCACCCCGGCCACCCACCCCCGTCGAGGTGCACACCCTCCCTCGCGAAGTGCGCCCCGTTCGCCAAGTGTGAGCCCTGCCCGGGTGCGCGCACCTTGCTAGGGCGTCGGGTGTGCACCCGGCCCGGCCTACGTGCGTGCACCTGGACGGGGCGTCGTGTGCGTGCAGTGTCCCGTCTGCAACGCGGTGCCCACACACCACCTCGGGCGCAACGACCTGCGCTCACATGTGGGCCGAGTGCACCTTGGTGCATGTTCGGGGCGCCTCGGGTGCACGCTCGATCTTGCCCCGGTGCACCAAGGCGCTCGGTTTGCCCCGGGTGCGCACTTGGTGCAAGGTGGGCACCCAAAATAGGGATCAAGCACCAAAACACAAGTTTCGGGATGCAAAATGGGACCCAAGGACCACAAATGCGTTCCAAGACCCATGATGGGTCCACGAGAACAAAAATGTGTTCCGAGACTTAATAAACAAATATTGGGTTTTAGGAGAAGAAACATGCTCTGATGCCCAAAACGAGAATCGACCCCGAAAAGGCCACAGGCCAAAAGTGGGATGCGAGACAAAAAAAAATGGGACCCGAGGACCAAAATTGGGTTCCCAGGTCGAAGACAGGGCAACCGGACAAGAAACGACCTCTAAGGCTCGAAATGAGTCCCGACGACTAAAACTTGACAAGAAGCACCCATCAGGCACCCAACTCGACACCCATGGGATGCCGACCCACCCGGGCTTCCACCTAGCACACCTTGGCACCCACCCACCCTCGCACCCAACCTCGCACCCAACTTAGCACCTTTGAACCCACATTGGCACTCACCCTGACCCTGGCACCTTGGAACCCACATTGGCACTCACCTTGACCCTGGCACCCACCTTTGCACTCACCTTGGGACCCACCCTGGCTCCCACCTCGGCACCCACCCAGACACCCACCTTGGTTCCTTGGCACCCACCTTGGATCCTTGGCACCCACCCCGACACCCACCTTGGCACGCAACTTGGCTACTTGCCACCCACCTTGGCTCCTTGACGCCCACCCCGACAACCACCCCGTGACCTACCCTGGCTAGGGTTGGTGCACACCCACCCTGGTGCCCACCTTGGCACCCACCCCATGACCCACCTTGGCACGCACCTTAGTACCCACCCTGTTACCCACCCTAGGACCCACCCCGTGACCCACCTTGGCCAGGGTGGGTGCACCCACCCTGGTGCCCACCTTGGCACCCACCCATCCTAGCACCCAGCCTGTGACCGGGCTTGGAACCCAACCTTGCACCCGTCTTGGCCAGTGTGGGTGCGCACCCATCCTGGCACCCACGTTGTGACACACCCTTTAACCCACGCACCCTAGCAGCCACGTTGGCACCCACCTTGGAACACAACCTAGCAACTTGGCACCCACCCCGTGACCCACCTTGGCATCCACCATAGCAGTCGCCCACTTGGCACCCACCTTGGAACCCAAGTTGGCACCCACCTCGGCACCCACCTTGACACTTGTGGACCCACCTTGCCACTCACCCTAGCATCGACCCATCCTAGCACCCACCCTGGCACCTTTGCACCCTAGCACTCACCCATCCTAGCACCTAACCTGTGACCCACCTTGACACTCACCCTCGCACCCACCTTGGAACCCAACCTAGCACCCACCCACCCTGACACCAACCCTAGCACCTACCCACCCTTGCACCCACCCTGTGACCCATCTTGGCACCCACCCATCCTACCACTCAACCTATCACCCACCTTCTCACCCACCTTGGCATCCACCTTAGCACCCACCCACACTGGCACCTTGGCACCCACCTCGGGCAAGGTGGGTGCACACCCACCCTGACACCCAATTTAGAACCAACCGAGCATGTTACCCACCTTGGCACCCACATTGCAGCCCACCCTAGTACCCACCCTATGACCCACATTGGCATCCACACCCTAGCACCCAGGCACCTCGACACCCGCCTTGACACGCACCCTAGCACTAAACCTGTGACCCACCTTGGAACTCACCCTAGAACCCACCCACCCTGTGAACCACCTTGGCATCCACCTTAGCACCCACCCACCTTGGCACCCACTCTAGCACTCACCCATCCTAACACCCAACTTGTTACCCACCTTGGCACCCGCCCTCGCGTCCACCTTGAAACCCACCCTAGCACCCACCCACGCAGGAGCCCACCTTGGCACCCAACCTAACACCCACGCATCCTGGCACCCAACTTGTGACCCACCTTGGAACCCACCCTAGTACCCACCTTTGAACCCACTATATCACCAACCCACCTTGGCACCCACCCTATGACCCTCTTTGGAATCCACCCTAGCACGCACCCACCCTGGCACCCACCATGGAGCGCACCCTAGCACCCACCCACCTCGGCACGCACCTCAACACCCACCTTGGTGTGCGCACTGCGCCAACCTCTCAAAGACCCTATGTGGTGCGCTCCAAAGTGTACACCTTTGGTGCGCTCCAAGGTGCGCACCTTTGGTGCACACCGAGGTGCACACCAAAGTGTGCACCGAGGTGAGCACCAAAGTGCACTCCAAGGTGCACACCAAGGCGTGCACCTTTGGTGCGGTCAATGCAAACGAATTCGGAAGTTGGGGTCGATGTCCTAATCGCTGCTGCAGACTACACGTATGAGAATCGGACAAATAGCTTTATATAGGGGAGGTGTTGCGTTTGATGGGTCGACTCCCCTGGTTGTGTGCACTGCACCAACTTCAAAGACCCTGTCTTGTTTAAGAAGTCAAAAGTTGGGGTGGATGTCCTAATCATTGCTGCAGTCTACGCATGTATGAGAATCAGACAAATAGCTTATATAGGGGAGGTGTTGCATTCGGTGGGTTGACTCCCCTGGTTGTGCGCACTGCGCCAACCTCAAAGACCCCGCATAGCAGAAGAAGTCGGAAGTCGGATTTTGGTGAGCACCAAGGCGTGCACCTTTGGTGCGGTCAACGCAGACGAATTCAGAAGTTGGGGTGGATGTCCTAATCGTTGTTGCAGGCTACACATGTATGAGAATCAGACAAATAGCTTATATAGGGGAGGTGTTGGGTTTGATGGGTCAACTCCCTTGGTTGTGCGCATTACGCCAACCTCAAAGACCTTGTTTTCGTTAAGAAGTCAAAAGTTGGGGTCAATGTCCTAATGGCTCCTGTAGGCTACACATGTATGAGAATCGGACAAATAGCTTATATAGGGGAGGTGTTGGGTTTGATGGGTCGACTCCCCTGGTTGTGCGCATTACGTCAACCTCAAAGACCTTGTTTTCGTTAAGAAGTCAAAAGTTGGGGTCGATGTCCTAATTGCTCCTGTAGACTACACATGTATGAGAATCAGACAAATAGCTTATATAGGGGAGGTGTTGGGTTTGATGGGTTGACTCCCCTAGTTGTTCGCATTACACCAACCTCAAAGACCTTGTTTTCGTTTAGAAGCCGAAAGTTGGGGTCGATGTCCTAATTGCTCCTGCAGGCTACGCATGTATGAGAATCAGACAAATAGCTTATATAGGGGAGGTGTTGGGTTTGATGGGTCGACTCCCCTGGTTGTGCGCATTGCGCCAACCTCAAAGACCCTGCATTGCGGATGAAGTCGAAAGTCAGAGTTTGGTGTGCTACAAGGTGTGGTCGAAGGTGCTCACCTAGGTGTGCACCTTTGGAGCGCAGGAAAAGTGCCCTCCAAAAGTGCGCACCTTTGGAGTGCACAAAAGTGCCCTCCAAAAGTGCGCACCTTTGGAGCGCACAAAAGTGCCCTCCAAAAAGTGCCCTCCAAAAGTGCGCACCTTTGGAGCGCACAAAAGTGCCCTCCAAAAAGTGCCCTCCAAAAGTGCGCACCTTTGGAGTGCAGAAAAGTGCCCTCCAAAAAGTGCCCTCCAAAAGTGTGCACCTTTGGAGTGCACAAAAGTGCCCTCCAAAAGTGCGCACCTTTGGAGCGCAGAAAAGTGCCCTCCAAAAAGTGCCCTCCAAAAGTGCGCACCTTTGGAGCGCAGAAAAGTGCCCTCCAAAAAGTGCCCTCCAAAAGTGCGCACCTTTGGAGCGCAGAAAAGTGCCCTCCAAAAAGTGCCCTCCAAAAGTGCGCACCTTTGGAGCGCAGAAAAGTGCCCTCCAAAAAGTGCCCTCCAAAAGTGCGCACCTTTGGAGCGCACAAAAGTGCCCTCCAAAAAGTGCCCTCCAAAAGTGCGCACCTTTGGAGCGCACAAAAGTGCCCTCCAAAAGTGCGCACCTTTGGAGCGCACAAAAGTGCCCTCCAAAAGTGCGCACTTTTGGTGCGCACCAAGGCGCTGGTTCGGTCGTTGCAGGCGAGTTCGGAAGTTGGGGTCGATGTCCTGAGCGGAGGTGCAAACTACACAGGTGTCGGAATCGGACAAATAGCTTATATAGGGGAGGTGTATGCTTCGATGGGTCGACTCCCCAGGTTGAGCGCACCGCGCCAACCTCAAAGACCCTACGGTATGGATGAAGTCGGAAGTTGGGTCCGATGACCGATTCGATTAGTAGGTATGCTCATGAGGTCGGAATTTGGGTCCGATGACCTGCCATGTGCAGGAAGGCGAATGTTGGCACTGTGCGTTGCAAGGTGCACACCAAGGTGCTGGTGCGGTCTTTTTAGTCGAGTTCGGAAGTTGGGGTCGATGTCCTGATCGGAGGTGCAAGCTACACAGGTGTGGGAATCGGACAAATAGCTTATATAGGGGAGGTGTATGCTTCGTTGGGTCGACTCCCCGGGTTGAGCGCACCGCGCCAACCTCAAAGACCCTACGGTATGGATGAAGTCGGAAGTTGGGTCCGATGACCGATTCGATATGTAGGCATACTCGCGAGGTCGGAATTTGGGTCCGATGACCTGCCATGTGCAGGAAGGCGAATGTTGGCACTGTGCGTTGCAAGGTGCGCACCAAGGCGCTGGTTCGGTCGTTGCAGGCGAGTTCGGAAGTTGGGGTCGATGTCCTGATCGGAGGTGCAAACTACACAGGTGTGGGAATCGGACAAATAGCTTATATAGGGGAGGTGTATGCTTCGTTGGGTCGACTCCCCGGGTTGAGCGCACCGCGCCAACCTCAAAGACCCTACGGTATGGATGAAGTCGGAAGTTGTGTCCGATGACCGATTCGATATGTAGGCATACTCGCGAGGTCGGAATTTGGGTCCGATGACCTGCCATGTGCAGGAAGGCGAATGTTGGGACTGTGCGTCGCAAGGTGCGCACCAAGGCGCTGGTGCCGTCGTTGCAGTCGAGTTCGGAAGTTGGGGTCGATGTCCTGGTCAGAGGTGCAAACTACACAGGTGTGGGAATCGGACAAATAGCTTATATAGGGGAGGTGTATGCTTCGATGGGTCGACTCCCCGGGTTGAGCGCACCGCGCCAACCTCAAAGACCCTACAGTATGGATGAAGTCGGAAGTTGGGTCCGATGACCGATTCGATACGTAGGCATATTGGCGAGGTCTGAATTTGTGTCCGATGACCTGCCATGCGCAGGAAGGCGGAATTTGGGTCCGATGACCGAGTTGATGGCGTGCCATGCGCAGAAAGGCGGAATTTGGGTCCGATGACCGAGTTGATGTTGATGGCCCGCCATGCACAGGAAGGCGGAATTTGGGTCCGATGACCGATTTGAAGGCGTGCCATGCGCAGAAAGGCGGAGTTTGGGTCCGATGACCGAGTTGATATTGATGGCCCGCCATGCGCAGGAAGGCGGAATTTGGGTCCGATGACCTGACAGACGCATGGAGTCCGACTCGGGGGCCGATGTTCGATTCGATGACTTGCATTGTGGGTAAAGTCGGAAGTTGTGGTCTTTGACCCGATTCGATGACCAGACTTCGGCTGCTTGAGAATCGGACAAATAACTTATATAGGGGAGGTAGTGTTCTCGAGCATCCTCCCCCCGTGCCCGTTTATGTCGATTGATGCTGGTGCTCGACTGGTTGGAGCGCTCGGATGCAAAAATCTTGCACCAGGATTTATCGATTGTGATGGACACGGCAAGTCTCCTGATTGCTATGCAGGAGCTCATCGTGAATCTCTATGCGGCCTTGGTATGGACTCGACCTGCGGAATGGTTCGGCAATGGTAGTCGCTCCAACACGTCCTTGCAATGGCCACAGAGGTGATTCGACTAGAGCTCCAGTCTAGCTTTTGGGTTGCTTGGCGGACTGGTATAGCCGCGATCGAGTTCCGGCCATGAACGTTTTAGATAGCTCTTGGGCTTTCTGGGACGGAAGTCGGAAGTTTGGGCTGTTGTCCGATTTGATGACCATTCTTCGGATGTGTGAGAATCGGACAAATAACTTATATAGGGGACTGTGTTGTCTCACGCAGCCCCCTCCGTGCCCCTCTATCTCGACCGATGTTGGTGCTTGAAAGGGTTGGGATCGCTCGGATTTATAAACGTGCACCACCATTTGTCGAGTGTGAGGGACGCGGCAGGTCTCCTAAATGCTATACGGGCGCTCTCTGAGAATCTCTATCCGGCCTCGACACAGACTAGTCTTGCTGAATGGTTTGGCACTGGTAGTCGATCCAACACGTCGTTGTTGTGGCCGCCTAGGCGATTCGATTCGAGCCCCCGTCTAGCTTTTGGGTTGCTTGGCGGATTTTGCCCTATCCGCAAGTGAGCTCGGTCCCTAAACGTTCGAGAAACCCGATTGCTATGCGCCGACTCTCTTTCTTGCGAGCCTCCATCTAGCTTTTGGGTCTCTACGGAACGGAAGTCGGAATCTGGGACCGTTGTTTGATTCGACGAGGCAGACTACGGTTGTGCGAGAATCGGACAAATAACTTATATAGGGGAGGTGTTGACTGGAGCATTCTCCCCCGTGCCCCTCTAACTCGACCAATGCTGGCGCTCGAACGGTGGTAGCGCTCGGATTTTCGTTGAGCGCCAGCATTGGTCGATTTAGAGGGGCATGCGAGATTCCCGAATGCTATGCGAGGGCTCTAACGGAAATGTCTATTGGTTTCGGTATGGATGCAATTGCGAGTGGTTCGGCAAAGGTAGTCGTTCCGATGCGTCCATGTCGTGGCCAAATCGATAATTCGATTTGAGCCCTCGTATAGCATTTGGGTCTCTCGATGTGATTCCGCATTCCAGTCCCTTTGGGCACTGCTTGAGCCGCATCCCAGGGGGTTCCCTTCCCAATAATCTGCCTCGCAACCCGATTGCTATGCGGTGAGGCTCCTCGGCCGCCTCGGAACTATCTGTGTATCAGACGCATCGCGGGATAAGGGGTTGGCAACGGTAGTCGCCCCAAGCGCGTCCGATGCTTGGACCATTCCGAGGCGGCCCTGAAGCCTCTTCCGTCTAGCCGTTGGGTCCTTCTCGCCGCATCCCTTGCCTCGCACCCCGATTGCTATGCGGTGAGGCTCCTCGGCCGCCTTGGAACTATCTGTGTATCAGACGCATCGCGGGATAAGGGGTTGTCACTGGTAGTCGCCCCAAGCGCGTCCGATGCTTGGACCATTCCGAGGCGGCCCTGAAGCCTCTTCCGTCTAGCCGTTGGGTCCTTCTCGCCGCATCCCTCGACTCGCACCCCGATTGCTATGCGGTGAGGCTCCTCGGCCGCCTTGGAACTATCTGTGTATCGGACGCGTCGCGGGATAAGGGGTTGTCACTGGTAGTCGCCCCAAGCGCGTCCGATGCTTGGACCATTCCGAGGCGGCCCTGAAGCCTCTTCCGTCTAGCCGTTGGGTCCTTCTCGCCGCATCCCTCGCCTCGCACCCCGATTGCTATGCGGTGAGGCTCCTCGGCCGCCTTGGAACTATCTGTGTATCGGACGCGTCGCGGGATAAGGGGTTGTCACTGGTAGTCGCCCCAAGCGCGTGCGATGCATGGACCATTCCCAGGCGGCCCTGAAGCCTCTTCCGTCTAGCCGTTGGGTCCTTCTCGCCGCATCCCTCGCCTCGCACCCCGATTGCTATGCGGTGAGGCTCCTCGGCCGCTTTGGAACTATCTGTGTATCGGACGCGTCGCGGGATAAGGGGTTGTCACTGGTAGTCGCCCCAAGCGCGTCCGATGCTTGGACCATTCCGAGGCGGCCCTGAAGCCTCTTCCGTCTAGCCGTTGGGTCCTTCTCGCCGCATCCCTCGCCTCGCACCCCGATTGCTATGCGGTGAGGCTCCTCGGCCGCCTTGGAACTATCTGTGTATCGGACGCGTCGCGGGATAAGGGGTTGTCACTGGTAGTCGCCCCAAGCGCGTCCGATGCTTGGACCATTCCGAGGCGGCCCTGAAGCCTCTTCCGTCTAGCCGTTGGGTCCTTCTCGCCGCATCCCTCGCCTCGCACCCCGATTGCTATGCGGTGAGGCTCCTCGGCCGCCTTGGAACTATCTGTGTATCGGACGCGTCGCGGGATAAGGGGTTGTCACTGGTAGTCGCCCCAAGCGCGTCCGATGCTTGGACCATTCCGAGGCGGCCCTGAAGCCTCTTCCGTCTAGCCGTTGGGTCCTTCTCGCCGCATCCCTCGCCTCGCACCCCGATTGCTATGCGGTGAGGCTCCTCGGCCGCCTTGGAACTATCTGTGTATCGGACGCATCGCGGGATAAGGGGTTGTCACTGGTAGTCGCCCCAAGCGCGTCCGATGCTTGGACCATTCCGAGGCGGCCCTGAAGCCTCTTCCGTCTAGCCGTTGGGTCCTTCTCGCCGCATCCCTCGCCTCGCACCCCGATTGCTATGCGGTGAGGCTCCTCGGCCGCCTTGGAACTATCTGTGTATCGGACGCGTCGCGGGATAAGGGGTTGTCACTGGTAGTCGCCCCAAGCGCGTCCGATGCTTGGACCATTCCGAGGCGGCCCTGAAGCCTCTTCCGTCTAGCCGTTGGGTCCTTCTCGCCGCATCCCTCGCCTCGCACCCCGATTGCTATGCGGTGAGGCTCCTCGGCCGCCTTGGAACTATCTGTGTATCGGACGCGTCGCGGGATAAGGGGTTGTCACTGGTAGTCGCCCCAAGCGCGTCCGATGCTTGGACCATTCCGAGGCGGACCTGAAGCCTCTTCCGTCTAGCCGTTGGGTCCTTCTCGCCGCATCCCTCGCCTCGCACCCCGATTGCTATGCGGTGAGGCTCCTCGGCCGCCTTGGAACTATCTGTGTATCGGACGCGTCGCGGGATAAGGGGTTGTCACTGGTAGTCGCCCCAAGCGCGTCCGATGCTTGGACCATTCCGAGGCGGCCCTGAAGCCTCTTCCGTCTAGCCGTTGGGTCCTTCTTGCCGCATCCCTCGCCTCGCACCCCGATTGCTATGCGGTGAGGCTCCTCGGCCGCCTTGGAACTATCTGTGTATCGGACGCGTCGCGGGATAAGGGGTTGTCACTGGTAGTCGCCCCAAGCGCGTCCGATGCTTGGACCATTCCGAGGCGGCCCTGAAGCCTCTTCCGTCTAGCCGTTGGGTCCTTCTCGCCGCATCCCTCGCCTCGCACCCCGATTGCTATGCGGTGAGGCTCCTCGGCCGCCTTGGAACTATCTGTGTATCGGACGCATCGCGGGATAAGGGGTTGTCACTGGTAGTCGCCCCAAGCGCGTCCGATGCTTGGACCATTCCGAGGCGGCCCTGAAGCCTCTTCCGTCTAGCCGTTGGGTCCTTCTCGCCGCATCCCTCGCCTCGCACCCCGATTGCTATGCGGTGAGGCTCCTCGGCCGCCTTGGAACTATCTGTGTATCGGACGCGTCGCGGGATAAGGGGTTGTCACTGGTAGTCGCCCCAAGCGCGTCCGATGCTTGGACCATTCCGAGGCGGACCTGAAGCCTCTTCCGTCTAGCCGTTGGGTCCTTCTCGCCGCATCCCTCGCCTCGCACCCCGATTGCTATGCGGTGAGGCTCCTCGGCCGCCTTGGAACTATCTGTGTATCGGACGCGTCGCGGGATAAGGGGTTGTCACTGGTAGTCGCCCCAAGCGCGTCCGATGCTTGGACCATTCCGAGGCGGCCCTGAAGCCTCTTCCGTCTAGCCGTTGGGTCCTTCTCGCCGCATCCCTCGCCTCGCACCCCGATTGCTATGCGGTGAGGCTCCTCGGCCGCCTTGGAACTATCTGTGTATCGGACGCGTCGCGGGATAAGGGGTTGTCACTGGTAGTCGCCCCAAGCGCGTCCGATGCTTGGACCATTCCGAGGCGGACCTGAAGCCTCTTCCCTCTAGCCGTTGGGGCTTTCTCGCCGCATCCCTCGCCTCGCACCCCGATTGCTATTCGGTGAGGCTCCTCGGCCGCCTTGGAACTATCTGTGTATCGGACGCATCGCGGGATAAGGGGTTGGCAGTGGTAGTCGCCCCAAGCGCGTCCGATGCTTGGACCATTCCGAGGCGGCCCTGCAGCCTCTTCCGTCTAGCCGTTGGGGCCATCTCGCTGCATCCCCCACCTCGCACCACGATTGCTATGCGGTGAGGCTCCTTGGCCGCCTCGGAACTATCTGTGTATCGGACGCATCGCGGGATAAGGGGTTGTCACTGGTAGTCGCCCCAAGCGCGTCCGATGCTTGGACTATTCCGAGGCGGCCCTGCAGCCTCTTCCGTCTAGCCGTTGGGGCCATCTCGCCGCATCCCCCAGCTCCTCGGCCGCCTCGGAACTATCTGTGTATCGGACGCATCGCGGGATAAGGGGTTGGCAGTGGTAGTCGCCCCAAGCGCGTTCGATGCTTGGACTATTCCGAGGCGGCCCCGCAGCCTCTTCCGTCTACCCTTTGGGGCCATCTCGCCGCATCCCTCGCCTCGCACCCCGATTGCTATGCGGTGAGGCTCCTCGGCCGCCTGGGAACTATCTTCGTATCGGATGCATCGCGGGATAAGGGGTTGTCACTGGTAGTCGCCCCAAGCGCGTCCGATGCTTGGACTATTCCGAGGCGGCCCTGTGGCCTCTTCCGTCTAGCCGTTGGGGCCATCTCGCCGCATCCCTCACCTCGCACCCCCATTGCTATGCGGTGAGGCTCCTCGGCCGCCTTGGAACTGTCTTCGTATCGGAAGCATCGCGGGATAAGGGGTTGTCACTGGTAGTCGCCCCAAGCGCGTCCGATGCTTGGACTATTCCGAGGCGGCCCTGCAGCCTCTTCCGTCTAGCCGTTGGGGCCATCTCGCCGCATCCCCCACCTCGCACCCGGATTGCTATGCGGTGAGGCTCCTCGGCCGCCTTGGAACTATCTTCGTATCGGACGCATCGCGGGATAAGGGGTTGTCACTGGTAGTCGCCCCAAGCGCGTCCGATGCTTGGACTATTCCGACGCGGCCCTGTGGCCTCTTCCGTCTAGCCGTTGGGGCCATCTCGCCGCATCCCCCACCTCGCACCCCGATTGCTATGCGGTGAGGCTCCTCGGCCGCCTTGGAACCATCTTCGTATCGGACGCATCGCGGGATGAGGGGTTGTCACTGGTAGTCGCCCCAAGCGCGTCCGATGCTTGGACCATTCCGAGGCGGCCCTGAAGCCTCTTCCGTCTAGCCGTTGGGGCCTTCCCGCCCCATCCCTCGCCTCGCACCCCCGATTGCTATGCGGTGAGGCTCCTCGGCCGCCTTGGAACCATCTGTGTATCGGACGCATCGCGAGATAAGGGGTTGGCACTGGTAGTCGCCCCAAGCGCGTCCGATGCTTGGAGCATTCCGAGGTGGCCCTGAAGCCTCTTCCGTCTAGCCGTTGGGGCCTTCCCGCCCCATCCCTCGCCTCGCACCCCGATTGATATGCGGTGAGGCTCCTCGGCCGCCTTGGAACTATCTGTGTATCGGACGCATCGCGGGATAAGGGGTTGGCACTGGTAGTCGTCCCAATCGCGTCCGATGCTTGGACCATTCCGAGGCGGCCCTGCAGCCTCTTCCGTTTAGCCGTCGGGGCCTTCCCGCCGCATCCCTCGCCTCGCATCCCGATTCCTATGCGGTGAGTCTTCTCGGCCGCCGCGGAACTATACCTGTTATTGCTACTGCATCCTTCGGCTGGTAACCTCCTCTGCCGCCTT
>NW_026728991.1:152500-177500 GCF_030272615.1 Cryptomeria japonica | reverse complement strand
GTCCAGTGGGGTTTCTGGTGCGCTCCGAAGTGGGGTTATTGGAGCGGCCCCTCTTTTTTTGTCCGAGCGTTTGGTGGGGTTGCGCGCCCTGGTGGGCACCATGGTGCACACCAAGGAGCGCTCCGAAGTGTGCTCCAAGGTGCGGCGTGCACGAAGTCGGAGCCCGGTTTGCCCCGGGTGCGCACCTCGCGTGCACCTTCGCCGCGGTGGGCACCATGGCGTGCACGAAGTCGGAGCCCGGTTTGCCCCGGGTGCGCACCTCGCGTGCACCTTCGCCGGGGTGGGCACCTCGGCTGGGTTGCGCGCCCTGGTGCGCACCAAGGAGCGCTCCGAAGTGTGCTCCAAGGTGCGGCGTGCACGAAGTCGGAGCCCGGTTTGCCCCGGGTGCGCACCTCGCGTGCACCTTGGCGCGGTGGGCACCATGGCGTGCACGAAGTCGGAGCCCGGTTTGCCCCGGGTGCGCACCCCGCGTGCACCTTCGCCGGGGTGGGCACCTCGGCTGGGTTGCGCGCCCTGGTGCGCACCAAGGAGCGCTCCGAAGTGTGCTCCAAGGTGCGGCGTGCACGAAGTCGGAGCCCGGTTTGCCCCGGGTGCGCACCTCGCGTGCACCTTCGCCGCGGTGGGCACCTTGGCTGGGTTGGGCACCATTGAGCGCTCCGAAGTGTGCTCCAAGGTGCGCACCATGGCCCTCCAAGGTGCGCAGCATGGCGTGCACGAAGTCGGAGCCCGGTTTGCCCCGGGTGCGCACCTCGCGTGCACCTTCGCCAGGGTGGGCACCTCGGTGCGCACACCTTCTCAATGTTTTCTTGCCTTTTCTGGAAATTGGTGAAGGCAGCGCATCAAAGGTGCGCACCTCGGTGTGCTCCGAGGTGCGAACCCGAGAGCGCTCCGAGGTGCCCACGAAGTCGAAAGTCGGGTTAATTGCATTGTTTTCCCCGGGTGCGCTCCGAGGTGCGCAACATCGGTGCGCACCAAGGAGGGCTCCGAAGTGTGCTCCAAGGTGCGCACGATTCGGAGCTCGGTTTGCCCGGGGTGCGCACACCTTGGCTGGGTTGCGCACCCTTTGTGCGCTCCAAGGTGCGCACGAAGTCGGAGCTCGGTTTGCCCCGGGTGCGCACCTTCGCCAGGGTGCGCACCTTGATGCGCACGCCTTGGCTGGGCTGCGCACCTTGGTGGGCGCCATGGTGCGCACCTTTCGTGCGCTCCAAGGTGCGCACGAAGTCGGAGCTCGGTTTGCCCCGGGTGCGCACCTTGGTGGGCGCCATGGTGCACTCCGAGGTGCCCAAGATTGGTGCGCACCAAGGAGCGCTCCGAAGTGCGCTCCAAGGTGCGCAGGTGCGCGCGAAGTCGAAAGTTGGGTTAATTGTCCGGTTTGCCTCGGGTGCGCACCTTGCGTGCACCTTCGCCAGGGTGGGCGCCTTGGTGCGCACACCTTGGCTGGGCTGCGCACCCGGGCGCGCACACCTTGGCACCCGCGTTTCCTTCATTTTAAATTTTTTTTTTTTACAATCTCTCAAGTGGGAAATTCTATAATCTCAACTTTTTTTGCCTTTTCAGGAAACTTTTGAATGGAGCGCATCATTGGTGCGCTCCGAAGTGTGCTCCAAGGTGCGCACCTCTGGTGTGCTCCAAAGCTCTCTCTAGCTGCGTGCACCTGCCCCGGCCGCGCACCCGGCCCCGCCCAGCTTCGCTCACCTGTCCCGGGCGTCTGGTGCGGAACCTTAGAGTAAGAAACATCACCGTGCACCTTGGCCAACGTGCGCGACTCGACCGAGCGCGCACTGGCCGAGGTGCACACCGATTTCACCTGGGTGCGCGCGCAGCACCTCGGGCGCACCGGGGTGCGCGCACAACGCCCGGGTTGCACCGTGGCCTGTGTGCTCGGGGCGCCTCGGGTGCGCGCTCGGTGTCGCCCCCGCGCGCGCGGTAGTGCGGGCAGCGCACCCCGGCCCGGCCCGGCCCCGACGAGAACGCAAACGGGCAAAAGGTTTATTCAAATAGCATTGCGACGCCCGGCGAAAAACTAAAAAAGGGTGCAACACCGGGACTTCCCGGGAGGTCACCCATCCCAGTACTACTCCGGCCCAAGCGCGCTTAACTGCGGAGTTCTGATGGGATCCGGTGCACTAACGCTGGTATGATCGCACCCGTTATGAGCTTGTCGCAGTGTGTACTTAGCAAACCGCGACCCACGTGCGAATCCACCCCGGCCACCCACCCCCGTCGAGGTGCACACCCTCCCTCGCGAAGTGCGCCCCGTTCGCCAAGTGTGAGCCCTGCCCGGGTGCGCGCACCTTGCTAGGGCGTCGGGTGTGCACCCGGCCCGGCCTACGTGCGTGCACCTGGACGGGGCGTCGTGTGCGTGCAGTGTCCCGTCTGCAACGCGGTGCCCACACACCACCTCGGGCGCAACGACCTGCGCTCACATGTGGGCCGAGTGCACCTTGGTGCATGTTCGGGGCGCCTCGGGTGCACGCTCGATCTTGCCCCGGTGCACCAAGGCGCTCGGTTTGCCCCGGGTGCGCACTTGGTGCAAGGTGGGCACCCAAAATAGGGATCAAGCACCAAAACACAAGTTTCGGGATGCAAAATGGGACCCAAGGACCACAAATGCGTTCCAAGACCCATGATGGGTCCACGAGAACAAAAATGTGTTCCGAGACTTAATAAACAAATATTGGGTTTTAGGAGAAGAAACATGCTCTGATGCCCAAAACGAGAATCGACCCCGAAAAGGCCACAGGCCAAAAGTGGGATGCGAGACAAAAAAAAATGGGACCCGAGGACCAAAATTGGGTTCCCAGGTCGAAGACAGGGCAACCGGACAAGAAACGACCTCTAAGGCTCGAAATGAGTCCCGACGACTAAAACTTGACAAGAAGCACCCATCAGGCACCCAACTCGACACCCATGGGATGCCGACCCACCCGGGCTTCCACCTAGCACACCTTGGCACCCACCCACCCTCGCACCCAACCTCGCACCCAACTTAGCACCTTTGAACCCACATTGGCACTCACCCTGACCCTGGCACCTTGGAACCCACATTGGCACTCACCTTGACCCTGGCACCCACCTTTGCACTCACCTTGGGACCCACCCTGGCTCCCACCTCGGCACCCACCCAGACACCCACCTTGGTTCCTTGGCACCCACCTTGGATCCTTGGCACCCACCCCGACACCCACCTTGGCACGCAACTTGGCTACTTGCCACCCACCTTGGCTCCTTGACGCCCACCCCGACAACCACCCCGTGACCTACCCTGGCTAGGGTTGGTGCACACCCACCCTGGTGCCCACCTTGGCACCCACCCCATGACCCACCTTGGCACGCACCTTAGTACCCACCCCGTTACCCACCCTAGGACCCACCCCGTGACCCACCTTGGCCAGGGTGGGTGCCTTGGTGCGCACAACTTGCCTGGGCTGCACACCAGGGCGGGCTCAAGATGGCACCCGCGTTCCGTTTTTTTCACTATCTTTCAAAACGGAAATTTTAAAATCTCGTTTTTTTTTTTTTTTTGCCTTTTCTGGAAATTAGTGAAGGCAGCGCATCAAAGGTGCGCAATGCTGGTGCGAACCCGGGAGCGCTCCGATGTGTGCTCCAAGGTGCGGCGTGCACGAAGTCCGAGCCCGGCTTGCCCCGGGTGCGCACCTCGCGTGCACCTTCGCCGGGGTGAGCACCTTGGCTGGGTTGCGCGCCCTGGTGCGCACCAAGGAGCGCTCTGAAGTGTGCTCCAAGGTGCGGCGTGCACGAAGTCGGAGCTCGGTTTGCCCCGGGTGTGCACCTCGGGTGCGCACCTCGCGTGCACCTTCGCTGCGGTGGGCACCTTGGCTGGGTTGCGCGCCTTGGTGGGCACCATGCAGTGCACGAAGTCGGAGCCCGGTTTGCCCCGGGCGCGCACCTCCGCCAGGGTGGGCACCTTGGTGCGCACAACTTGCCTGGGCTGCGCACCAGGAAGGGCTCAAGATGGCACCCGCGTTCCGTTTTTTTCACTATCTTTCAGAACGGAAATTTTAAAATATCGTTTTTTTTTGCCTTTTCTGGAAATTAGTGAAGGCAGCGCATCAAAGGTGCGCAACGCTGGTGCGAACCTGGGAGCGCTCCGATGTGTGCTCCAAGGTGCGGCGTGCACGAAGTCGGAGCCCGGTTTGCCCCGGGTGCGCCCTGGTGGGCACCATGGTGCGCACCAAGGAGCGCTCCGAAGTGTGCTCCAAGGTGCGGCCTGCACGAAGTCGGAGCCCGGTTTGCCCCGGGTGTGCACCGCGGGTGGGCACCTTGGTGCGCATGCCTTGCCTGGGCTGCGCACCAGGGCGGGCTCAAGATGGCACCCGCGTTCCGTTTTTTTCACTATCTTTCAAAACGGAAATTTTAAAATCTCATTTTTTTTTGCCTTTTCTGGAAATTAGTGAAGGCAGCGCATCAAAGGTGCGCACCTCGCTGCCCACCACGGTGCGCAACGCCGGTGGGCACCCGGGAGTGCTTCGAAGTGTGCTCCAAGGTGCTGCGTGCACGTTGTCGGAGCCCGGTTTGCCCCGGGTGCGCACCTCGCGTGCACCTTCGTCGGGGTGGGCACCTTGGCTGGGTTTGCCCCGGCTGCGCTCCGAAGCGGGGTTATTGGAGCGCCGCCTCTTTTTTTGTCGGAGCGTTTGGTGGGGTTTCTCGCATTGGCTCTTCCCAGGCCCGGTTGCCACCCTGGCGCGCACGAAGTCGGAAGTAGGGTTAATTGCCCGGGTGCGCACCTTTGCCAGGGTGGGCACCTTACCTGGGCTGTGCACCAGGGCGGGCTCAAGATGGCACCCGCGTTCCGTTTTTTTCACTATCTTTCAAAACGGAAATTTTAAAATCTCCTCTTTTTTTTGCCTTTTCTGGAAATTAGTGAAGGCAGCGCATCAAAGGTGCGCACCTCGCTGCCCACCTTGGTGTGCTCTGAGGTGCGCACCCGGGAGCGCTACGAAGTGTGCTCCAAGGTGCGGCGTGCACGTTGTCGGAGCCCGGTTTGCCCCGGGTGCGCACCTCGCCTGCACCTTGGCCGGGGTGGGCACCCTGGCTGGGTTTGCCCAGGGTGCGCTCCGAAGCGGGGTTACTGGAGCGCCCCCTCTTTTTTTGTCAGAGCGTTTGGTGGGGTTTCTCGCATTGGCTCTTCCCAGGCCCGGTTGTTGGGTGCGCTCCCACCCTGGCGCGCGCGAAGTTGGAAGTTGGGTTAATTGCCCGGGCGCGCACCTTCGCCAGGGTGGGCACCTTGGTGCGCACACCTTGGCTGGGCTGCGCACCAGGGCGGGCTCAAGATGGCACCAGCATTCCCTTTTTCTCACTATCTTTCAAAACGGAAATTTTAAAATCTCGTTTTCTTTTGCCTTTTATGGAAATTAGTGAAGGCATCGCATCAAAGGTGCGCACCTCGCTGCCCACCTTGGTGTGCTCCGAGGTGCCCACCACGGTGCGCTCCGAGGTGCCCACCACGGTGCGCAACGCCGGTGCGAACCCGGGAGCGCCCCGATGTGTGCTCCAAGGTGCGGCGTGCACGAAGCCGGACCCCGGTTTGCCCCGGGTGCGCACCTCGCGTGCACCTTGGTGCGCACACCTTGGCTGGGTTGCGCGGCCTGGTGGGCACCATGGTGCGCACCAAGGAGCGCTCCGAAGTGTGCTCCAAGGTGCGGCGTGCACGAAGTCCTAGCCCGGTTTGCCCCGGGTGCGCACCTTCGCCGCGGTGGGCACCATGGCGTGCACGAAGTCGGAGCCCGGTTTGCCCCGGGTGCGCACCTCGCGTGCACCTTCGCCGGGGTGGGCACCTCGGCTGGGTTGCGCGCCCTGGTGCGCACCAAGGAGCGCTCCGAAGTGTGCTCCAAGGTGCGGCGTGCACGAAGTCGGAGCCCGGTTTGCCCCGGGTGCGCACCTTCGCCGCGGTGGGCACCCTGGTGCGCACCATGGCGTGCACGAAGTCGGAGCCCGGTTTGCCCCGGGTGCGCACCTCGCGTGCACCTTCGGCGGGGTTGCGCGCCCTGGTGCGCACCAAGGAGCGCTCCGAAGTGTGCTCCAAGGTGCGGCGTGCACGAAGTCGGAGCCCGGTTTGCCCCGGGTGCGCACCTCGCGTGCACCTTCGGCGGGGTTGCGCGCCCTGGTGGGCACCATGGTGCGCACCAAGGAGCGCTCCGAAGTGTGCTCCAAGGTGCGGCGTGCACGAAGTCGGAGCCCGGTTTGCCCCGGGTGCGCACCTCGCGTGCACCTTCGCCGCGGTGGGCACCATGGCGTGCACGAAGTCGGAGCCCGGTTTGCCCCGGGTGCGCACCTCGCGTGCACCTTCGCCGCGGTGGGCACCATGGCGTGCACGAAGTCGGAGCCCGGTTTGCCCCGGGTGCGCACCTCGCGTGCACCTTCGCTGGGGTGGGCACCTCGGCTGGGTTGCGCGCCCTGGTGCGCACCAAGGAGCGCTCCGAAGTGTGCTCCAAGGTGCGGCGTGCACGAAGTCGGAGCCCGGTTTGCCCCGGGTGCGCACCTCGCGTGCACCTTCGCCGCGGTGGGCACCATGGCGTGCACGAAGTCGGAGCCCGGTTTGCCCCGGGTGCGCACCCCGCGTGCACCTTCGCCGGGGTGGGCACCTCGGCTGGGTTGCGCGCCCTGGTGCGCACCAAGGAGCGCTCCGAAGTGTGCTCCAAGGTGCGGCGTGCACGAAGTCGGAGCCCGGTTTACCCCGGGTGCGCACCTCGCGTGCACCTTCGCCGCGGTGGGCACCTTGGCTGGGTTGGGCACCATTGAGCGCTCCGAAGTGTGCTCCAAGGTGCGCACCATGGCCCTCCAAGGTGCGCAGCATGGCGTGCACGAAGTCGGAGCCCGGTTTGCCCCGGGTGCGCACCTCGCGTGCACCTTCGCCAGGGTGGGCACCTCGGTGCGCACACCTTCTCAATGTTTTCTTGCCTTTTCTGGAAATTGGTGAAGGCAGCGCATCAAAGGTGCGCACCTCGGTGTGCTCCGAGGTGCGAACCCGAGAGCGCTCCGAGGTGCCCACGAAGTCGAAAGTCGGGTTAATTGCATTGTTTTCCCCGGGTGCGCTCCGAGGTGCGCAACATCGGTGCGCACCAAGGAGGGCTCCGAAGTGTGCTCCAAG
Source organism: Cryptomeria japonica (assembly GCF_030272615.1). Classification (NCBI taxonomy): domain Eukaryota; kingdom Viridiplantae; phylum Streptophyta; class Pinopsida; order Cupressales; family Cupressaceae; genus Cryptomeria; species Cryptomeria japonica. The sequence continues at coordinate 170,392 of NW_026728991.1, read as the reverse complement.
GTGCGCACGATTCGGAGCTCGGTTTGCCCGGGGTGCGCACACCTTGGCTGGGTTGCGCACCCTTTGTGCGCTCCAAGGTGCGCACGAAGTCGGAGCTCGGTTTGCCCCGGGTGCGCACCTTCGCCAGGGTGCGCACCTTGATGCGCACGCCTTGGCTGGGCTGCGCACCTTGGTGGGCGCCATGGTGCACACCTTTCGTGCGCTCCAAGGTGCGCACGAAGTCGGAGCTCGGTTTGCCCCGGGTGCGCACCTTGGTGGGCGCCATGGTGCACTCCGAGGTGCCCAAGATTGGTGCGCACCAAGGAGCGCTCCGAAGTGCGCTCCAAGGTGCGCAGGTGCGCGCGAAGTCGAAAGTTGGGTTAATTGTCCGGTTTGCCTCGGGTGCGCACCTTGCGTGCACCTTCGCCAGGGTGGGCGCCTTGGTGCGCACACCTTGGCTGGGCTGCGCACCCGGGCGCGCACACCTTGGCACCCGCGTTTCCTTCATTTTAAATTTTTTTTTTTTACAATCTCTCAAGTGGGAAATTCTATAATCTCAACTTTTTTTGCCTTTTCAGGAAACTTTTGAATGGAGCGCATCATTGGTGCGCTCCGAAGTGTGCTCCAAGGTGCGCACCTCTGGTGTGCTCCAAAGCTCTCTCCAGCTGCGTGCACCTGCCCCGGCCGCGCACCCGGCCCCGCCCAGCTTCGCTCACCTGTCCCGGGCGTCTGGTGCGGAACCTTAGAGTAAGAAACATCACCGTGCACCTTGGCCAACGTGCGCGACTCGACCGAGCGCGCACTGGCCGAGGTGCACACCGATTTCACCTGGGTGCGCGCGCAGCACCTCGGGCGCACCGGGGTGCGCGCACAACGCCCGGGTTGCACCGTGGCCTGTGTGCTCGGGGCGCCTCGGGTGCGCGCTCGGTGTCGCCCCCGCGCGCGCGGTAGTGCGGGCAGCGCACCCCGGCCCGGCCCGGCCCCGACGAGAACGCAAACGGGCAAAAGGTTTATTCAAATAGCATTGCGACGCCCGGCGAAAAACTAAAAAAGGGTGCAACACCGGGACTTCCCGGGAGGTCACCCATCCCAGTACTACTCCGGCCCAAGCGCGCTTAACTGCGGAGTTCTGATGGGATCCGGTGCACTAACGCTGGTATGATCGCACCCGTTATGAGCTTGTCGCAGTGTGTACTTAGCAAACCGCGACCCACGTGCGAATCCACCCCGGCCACCCACCCCCGTCGAGGTGCACACCCTCCCTCGCGAAGTGCGCCCCGTTCGCCAAGTGTGAGCCCTGCCCGGGTGCGCGCACCTTGCTAGGGCGTCGGGTGTGCACCCGGCCCGGCCTACGTGCGTGCACCTGGACGGGGCGTCGTGTGCGTGCAGTGTCCCGTCTGCAACGCGGTGCCCACACACCACCTCGGGCGCAACGACCTGCGCTCACATGTGGGCCGAGTGCACCTTGGTGCATGTTCGGGGCGCCTCGGGTGCACGCTCGATCTTGCCCCGGTGCACCAAGGCGCTCGGTTTGCCCCGGGTGCGCACTTGGTGCAAGGTGGGCACCCAAAATAGGGATCAAGCACCAAAACACAAGTTTCGGGATGCAAAATGGGACCCAAGGACCACAAATGCGTTCCAAGACCCATGATGGGTCCACGAGAACAAAAATGTGTTCCGAGACTTAATAAACAAATATTGGGTTTTAGGAGAAGAAACATGCTCTGATGCCCAAAACGAGAATCGACCCCGAAAAGGCCACAGGCCAAAAGTGGGATGCGAGACAAAAAAAAATGGGACCCGAGGACCAAAATTGGGTTCCCAGGTCGAAGACAGGGCAACCGGACAAGAAACGACCTCTAAGGCTCGAAATGAGTCCCGACGACTAAAACTTGACAAGAAGCACCCATCAGGCACCCAACTCGACACCCATGGGATGCCGACCCACCCGGGCTTCCACCTAGCACACCTTGGCACCCACCCACCCTCGCACCCAACCTCGCACCCAACTTAGCACCTTTGAACCCACATTGGCACTCACCCTGACCCTGGCACCTTGGAACCCACATTGGCACTCACCTTGACCCTGGCACCCACCTTTGCACTCACCTTGGGACCCACCCTGGCTCCCACCTCGGCACCCACCCAGACACCCACCTTGGTTCCTTGGCACCCACCTTGGATCCTTGGCACCCACCCCGACACCCACCTTGGCACGCAACTTGGCTACTTGCCACCCACCTTGGCTCCTTGACGCCCACCCCGACAACCACCCCGTGACCTACCCTGGCTAGGGTTGGTGCACACCCACCCTGGTGCCCACCTTGGCACCCACCCCATGACCCACCTTGGCACGCACCTTAGTACCCACCCCGTTACCCACCCTAGGACCCACCCCGTGACCCACCTTGGCCAGGGTGGGTGCCTTGGTGCGCACAACTTGCCTGGGCTGCACACCAGGGCGGGCTCAAGATGGCACCCGCGTTCCGTTTTTTTCACTATCTTTCAAAACGGAAATTTTAAAATCTCGTTTTTTTTTTTTTTTTGCCTTTTCTGGAAATTAGTGAAGGCAGCGCATCAAAGGTGCGCAATGCTGGTGCGAACCCGGGAGCGCTCCGATGTGTGCTCCAAGGTGCGGCGTGCACGAAGTCCGAGCCCGGCTTGCCCCGGGTGCGCACCTCGCGTGCACCTTCGCCGGGGTGAGCACCTTGGCTGGGTTGCGCGCCCTGGTGCGCACCAAGGAGCGCTCTGAAGTGTGCTCCAAGGTGCGGCGTGCACGAAGTCGGAGCTCGGTTTGCCCCGGGTGTGCACCTCGGGTGCGCACCTCGCGTGCACCTTCGCTGCGGTGGGCACCTTGGCTGGGTTGCGCGCCTTGGTGGGCACCATGCAGTGCACGAAGTCGGAGCCCGGTTTGCCCCGGGCGCGCACCTCCGCCAGGGTGGGCACCTTGGTGCGCACAACTTGCCTGGGCTGCGCACCAGGAAGGGCTCAAGATGGCACCCGCGTTCCGTTTTTTTCACTATCTTTCAGAACGGAAATTTTAAAATATCGTTTTTTTTTGCCTTTTCTGGAAATTAGTGAAGGCAGCGCATCAAAGGTGCGCAACGCTGGTGCGAACCTGGGAGCGCTCCGATGTGTGCTCCAAGGTGCGGCGTGCACGAAGTCGGAGCCCGGTTTGCCCCGGGTGCGCCCTGGTGGGCACCATGGTGCGCACCAAGGAGCGCTCCGAAGTGTGCTCCAAGGTGCGGCCTGCACGAAGTCGGAGCCCGGTTTGCCCCGGGTGTGCACCGCGGGTGGGCACCTTGGTGCGCATGCCTTGCCTGGGCTGCGCACCAGGGCGGGCTCAAGATGGCACCCGCGTTCCGTTTTTTTCACTATCTTTCAAAACGGAAATTTTAAAATCTCATTTTTTTTTGCCTTTTCTGGAAATTAGTGAAGGCAGCGCATCAAAGGTGCGCACCTCGCTGCCCACCACGGTGCGCAACGCCGGTGGGCACCCGGGAGTGCTTCGAAGTGTGCTCCAAGGTGCTGCGTGCACGTTGTCGGAGCCCGGTTTGCCCCGGGTGCGCACCTCGCGTGCACCTTCGTCGGGGTGGGCACCTTGGCTGGGTTTGCCCCGGCTGCGCTCCGAAGCGGGGTTATTGGAGCGCCGCCTCTTTTTTTGTCGGAGCGTTTGGTGGGGTTTCTCGCATTGGCTCTTCCCAGGCCCGGTTGCCACCCTGGCGCGCACGAAGTCGGAAGTAGGGTTAATTGCCCGGGTGCGCACCTTTGCCAGGGTGGGCACCTTACCTGGGCTGTGCACCAGGGCGGGCTCAAGATGGCACCCGCGTTCCGTTTTTTTCACTATCTTTCAAAACGGAAATTTTAAAATCTCCTCTTTTTTTTGCCTTTTCTGGAAATTAGTGAAGGCAGCGCATCAAAGGTGCGCACCTCGCTGCCCACCTTGGTGTGCTCTGAGGTGCGCACCCGGGAGCGCTACGAAGTGTGCTCCAAGGTGCGGCGTGCACGTTGTCGGAGCCCGGTTTGCCCCGGGTGCGCACCTCGCCTGCACCTTGGCCGGGGTGGGCACCCTGGCTGGGTTTGCCCAGGGTGCGCTCCGAAGCGGGGTTACTGGAGCGCCCCCTCTTTTTTTGTCAGAGCGTTTGGTGGGGTTTCTCGCATTGGCTCTTCCCAGGCCCGGTTGTTGGGTGCGCTCCCACCCTGGCGCGCGCGAAGTTGGAAGTTGGGTTAATTGCCCGGGCGCGCACCTTCGCCAGGGTGGGCACCTTGGTGCGCACACCTTGGCTGGGCTGCGCACCAGGGCGGGCTCAAGATGGCACCAGCATTCCCTTTTTCTCACTATCTTTCAAAACGGAAATTTTAAAATCTCGTTTTCTTTTGCCTTTTATGGAAATTAGTGAAGGCATCGCATCAAAGGTGCGCACCTCGCTGCCCACCTTGGTGTGCTCCGAGGTGCCCACCACGGTGCGCTCCGAGGTGCCCACCACGGTGCGCAACGCCGGTGCGAACCCGGGAGCGCCCCGATGTGTGCTCCAAGGTGCGGCGTGCACGAAGCCGGACCCCGGTTTGCCCCGGGTGCGCACCTCGCGTGCACCTTGGTGCGCACACCTTGGCTGGGTTGCGCGGCCTGGTGGGCACCATGGTGCGCACCAAGGAGCGCTCCGAAGTGTGCTCCAAGGTGCGGCGTGCACGAAGTCCTAGCCCGGTTTGCCCCGGGTGCGCACCTTCGCCGCGGTGGGCACCATGGCGTGCACGAAGTCGGAGCCCGGTTTGCCCCGGGTGCGCACCTCGCGTGCACCTTCGCCGGGGTGGGCACCTCGGCTGGGTTGCGCGCCCTGGTGCGCACCAAGGAGCGCTCCGAAGTGTGCTCCAAGGTGCGGCGTGCACGAAGTCGGAGCCCGGTTTGCCCCGGGTGCGCACCTTCGCCGCGGTGGGCACCCTGGTGCGCACCATGGCGTGCACGAAGTCGGAGCCCGGTTTGCCCCGGGTGCGCACCTCGCGTGCACCTTCGGTGGGGTTGCGCGCCCTGGTGCGCACCAAGGAGCGCTCCGAAGTGTGCTCCAAGGTGCGGCGTGCACGAAGTCGGAGCCCGGTTTGCCCCGGGTGCGCACCTCGCGTGCACCTTCGGCGGGGTTGCGCGCCCTGGTGGGCACCATGGTGCGCACCAAGGAGCGCTCCGAAGTGTGCTCCAAGGTGCGGCGTGCACGAAGTCGGAGCCCGGTTTGCCCCGGGTGCGCACCTCGCGTGCACCTTCGCCGCGGTGGGCACCATGGCGTGCACGAAGTCGGAGCCCGGTTTGCCCCGGGTGCGCACCTCGCGTGCACCTTCGCCGGGGTGGGCACCTCGGCTGGGTTGCGCGCCCTGGTGCGCACCAAGGAGCGCTCCGAAGTGTGCTCCAAGGTGCGGCGTGCACGAAGTCGGAGCCCGGTTTGCCCCGGGTGCGCACCTCGCGTGCACCTTCGCCGCGGTGGGCACCATGGCGTGCACGAAGTCGGAGCCCGGTTTGCCTCGGGTGCGCACCCCGCGTGCACCTTCGCCGGGGTGGGCACCTCGGCTGGGTTGCGCGCCCTGGTGCGCACCAAGGAGCGCTCCGAAGTGTGCTCCAAGGTGCGGCGTGCACGAAGTCGGAGCCCGGTTTGCCCCGGGTGCGCACCTCGCGTGCACCTTCGCCGCGGTGGGCACCTTGGCTGGGTTGGGCACCATTGAGCGCTCCGAAGTGTGCTCCAAGGTGCGCACCATGGCCCTCCAAGGTGCGCAGCATGGCGTGCACGAAGTCGGAGCCCGGTTTGCCCCGGGTGCGCACCTCGCGTGCACCTTCGCCAGGGTGGGCACCTCGGTGCGCACACCTTCTCAATGTTTTCTTGCCTTTTCTGGAAATTGGTGAAGGCAGCGCATCAAAGGTGCGCACCTCGGTGTGCTCCGAGGTGCGAACCCGAGAGCGCTCCGAGGTGCCCACGAAGTCGAAAGTCGGGTTAATTGCATTGTTTTCCCCGGGTGCGCTCCGAGGTGCGCAACATCGGTGCGCACCAAGGAGGGCTCCGAAGTGTGCTCCAAGGTGCGCACGATTCGGAGCTCGGTTTGCCCGGGGTGCGCACACCTTGGCTGGGTTGCGCACCCTTTGTGCGCTCCAAGGTGCGCACGAAGTCGGAGCTCGGTTTGCCCCGGGTGCGCACCTTCGCCAGGGTGCGCACCTTGATGCGCACGCCTTGGCTGGGCTGCGCACCTTGGTGGGCGCCATGGTGCGCACCTTTCGTGCGCTCCAAGGTGCGCACGAAGTCGGAGCTCGGTTTGCCCCGGGTGCGCACCTTGGTGGGCGCCATGGTGCACTCCGAGGTGCCCAAGATTGGTGCGCAACAAGGAGCGCTCCGAAGTGCGCTCCAAGGTGCGCAGGTGCGCGCGAAGTCGAAAGTTGGGTTAATTGTCCGGTTTGCCTCGGGTGCGCACCTTGCGTGCACCTTCGCCAGGGTGGGCGCCTTGGTGCGCACACCTTGGCTGGGCTGCGCACCCGGGCGCGCACACCTTGGCACCCGCGTTTCCTTCATTTTAAAATTTTTTTTTTTTACAATCTCTCAAGTGGGAAATTCTATAATCTCAACTTTTTTTGCCTTTTCAGGAAACTTTTGAATGGAGCGCATCATTGGTGCGCTCCGAAGTGTGCTCCAAGGTGCGCACCTCTGGTGTGCTCCAAAGCTCTCTCCAGCTGCGTGCACCTGCCCCGGCCGCGCACCCGGCCCCGCCCAGCTTCGCTCACCTGTCCCGGGCGTCTGGTGCGGAACCTTAGAGTAAGAAACATCACCGTGCACCTTGGCCAACGTGCGCGACTCGACCGAGCGCGCACTGGCCGAGGTGCACACCGATTTCACCTGGGTGCGCGCGCAGCACCTCGGGCGCACCGGGGTGCGCGCACAACGCCCGGGTTGCACCGTGGCCTGTGTGCTCGGGGCGCCTCGGGTGCGCGCTCGGTGTCGCCCCCGCGCGCGCGGTAGTGCGGGCAGCGCACCCCGGCCCGGCCCGGCCCCGACGAGAACGCAAACGGGCAAAAGGTTTATTCAAATAGCATTGCGACGCCCGGCGAAAAACTAAGAAAGGGTGCAACACCGGGACTTCCCGGGAGGTCACCCATCCTAGTACTACTCCGGCCCAAGCGCGCTTAACTGCGGAGTTCTGATGGGATCCGGTGCACTAACGCTGGTATGATCGCACCCGTTATGAGCTTGTCGCAGTGTGTACTTAGCAAACCGCGACCCACGTGCGAATCCACCCCGGCCACCCACCCCCGTCGAGGTGCACACCCTCCCTCGCGAAGTGCGCCCCGTTCGCCAAGTGTGAGCCCTGCCCGGGTGCGCGCACCTTGCTAGGGCGTCGGGTGTGCACCCGGCCCGGCCTACGTGCGTGCACCTGGACGGGGCGTCGTGTGCGTGCAGTGTCCCGTCTGCAACGCGGTGCCCACACACCACCTCGGGCGCAACGACCTGCGCTCACATGTGGGCCGAGTGCACCTTGGTGCATGTTCGGGGCGCCTCGGGTGCACGCTCGATCTTGCCCCGGTGCACCAAGGCGCTCGGTTTGCCCCGGGTGCGCACTTGGTGCAAGGTGGGCACCCAAAATAGGGATCAAGCACCAAAACACAAGTTTCGGGATGCAAAATGGGACCCAAGGACCACAAATGCGTTCCAAGACCCATGATGGGTCCACGAGAACAAAAATGTGTTCCGAGACTTAATAAACAAATATTGGGTTTTAGGAGAAGAAACATGCTCTGATGCCCAAAACGAGAATCGACCCCGAAAAGGCCACAGGCCAAAAGTGGGATGCGAGACAAAAAAAAATGGGACCCGAGGACCAAAATTGGGTTCCCAGGTCGAAGACAGGGCAACCGGACAAGAAACGACCTCTAAGGCTCGAAATGAGTCCCGACGACTAAAACTTGACAAGAAGCACCCATCAGGCACCCAACTCGACACCCATGGGATGCCGACCCACCCGGGCTTCCACCTAGCACACCTTGGCACCCACCCACCCTCGCACCCAACCTCGCACCCAACTTAGCACCTTTGAACCCACATTGGCACTCACCCTGACCCTGGCACCTTGGAACCCACATTGGCACTCACCTTGACCCTGGCACCCACCTTTGCACTCACCTTGGGACCCACCCTGGCTCCCACCTCGGCACCCACCCAGACACCCACCTTGGTTCCTTGGCACCCACCTTGGATCCTTGGCACCCACCCCGACACCCACCTTGGCACGCAACTTGGCTACTTGCCACCCACCTTGGCTCCTTGACGCCCACCCCGACAACCACCCCGTGACCTACCCTGGCTAGGGTTGGTGCACACCCACCCTGGTGCCCACCTTGGCACCCACCCCATGACCCACCTTGGCACGCACCTTAGTACCCACCCTGTTACCCACCCTAGGACCCACCCCGTGACCCACCTTGGCCAGGGTGGGTGCACCCACCCTGGTGCCCACCTTGGCACCCACCCATCCTAGCACCCAGCCTGTGACCGGGCTTGGAACCCAACCTTGCACCCGTCTTGGCCAGTGTGGGTGCGCACCCATCCTGGCACCCACGTTGTGACACACCCTTTAACCCACGCACCCTAGCAGCCACGTTGGCACCCACCTTGGAACACAACCTAGCAACTTGGCACCCACCCCGTGACCCACCTTGGCATCCACCATAGCAGTCGCCCACTTGGCACCCACCTTGGAACCCAAGTTGGCACCCACCTCGGCACCCACCTTGACACTTGTGGACCCACCTTGCCACTCACCCTAGCATCGACCCATCCTAGCACCCACCCTGGCACCTTTGCACCCTAGCACTCACCCATCCTAGCACCTAACCTGTGACCCACCTTGACACTCACCCTCGCACCCACCTTGGAACCCAACCTAGCACCCACCCACCCTGACACCAACCCTAGCACCTACCCACCCTTGCACCCACCCTGTGACCCATCTTGGCACCCACCCATCCTACCACTCAACCTATCACCCACCTTCTCACCCACCTTGGCATCCACCTTAGCACCCACCCACACTGGCACCTTGGCACCCACCTCGGGCAAGGTGGGTGCACACCCACCCTGACACCCAATTTAGAACCAACCGAGCATGTTACCCACCTTGGCACCCACATTGCAGCCCACCCTAGTACCCACCCTATGACCCACATTGGCATCCACACCCTAGCACCCAGGCACCTCGACACCCGCCTTGACACGCACCCTAGCACTAAACCTGTGACCCACCTTGGAACTCACCCTAGAACCCACCCACCCTGTGAACCACCTTGGCATCCACCTTAGCACCCACCCACCTTGGCACCCACTCTAGCACTCACCCATCCTAACACCCAACTTGTTACCCACCTTGGCACCCGCCCTCGCGTCCACCTTGAAACCCACCCTAGCACCCACCCACGCAGGAGCCCACCTTGGCACCCAACCTAACACCCACGCATCCTGGCACCCAACTTGTGACCCACCTTGGAACCCACCCTAGTACCCACCTTTGAACCCACTATATCACCAACCCACCTTGGCACCCACCCTATGACCCTCTTTGGAATCCACCCTAGCACGCACCCACCCTGGCACCCACCATGGAGCGCACCCTAGCACCCACCCACCTCGGCACGCACCTCAACACCCACCTTGGTGTGCGCACTGCGCCAACCTCTCAAAGACCCTATGTGGTGCGCTCCAAAGTGTACACCTTTGGTGCGCTCCAAGGTGCGCACCTTTGGTGCACACCGAGGTGCACACCAAAGTGTGCACCGAGGTGAGCACCAAAGTGCACTCCAAGGTGCACACCAAGGCGTGCACCTTTGGTGCGGTCAATGCAAACGAATTCGGAAGTTGGGGTCGATGTCCTAATCGCTGCTGCAGACTACACGTATGAGAATCGGACAAATAGCTTTATATAGGGGAGGTGTTGCGTTTGATGGGTCGACTCCCCTGGTTGTGTGCACTGCACCAACTTCAAAGACCCTGTCTTGTTTAAGAAGTCAAAAGTTGGGGTGGATGTCCTAATCATTGCTGCAGTCTACGCATGTATGAGAATCAGACAAATAGCTTATATAGGGGAGGTGTTGCATTCGGTGGGTTGACTCCCCTGGTTGTGCGCACTGCGCCAACCTCAAAGACCCCGCATAGCAGAAGAAGTCGGAAGTCGGATTTTGGTGAGCACCAAGGCGTGCACCTTTGGTGCGGTCAACGCAGACGAATTCAGAAGTTGGGGTGGATGTCCTAATCGTTGTTGCAGGCTACACATGTATGAGAATCAGACAAATAGCTTATATAGGGGAGGTGTTGGGTTTGATGGGTCAACTCCCTTGGTTGTGCGCATTACGCCAACCTCAAAGACCTTGTTTTCGTTAAGAAGTCAAAAGTTGGGGTCAATGTCCTAATGGCTCCTGTAGGCTACACATGTATGAGAATCGGACAAATAGCTTATATAGGGGAGGTGTTGGGTTTGATGGGTCGACTCCCCTGGTTGTGCGCATTACGTCAACCTCAAAGACCTTGTTTTCGTTAAGAAGTCAAAAGTTGGGGTCGATGTCCTAATTGCTCCTGTAGACTACACATGTATGAGAATCAGACAAATAGCTTATATAGGGGAGGTGTTGGGTTTGATGGGTTGACTCCCCTAGTTGTTCGCATTACACCAACCTCAAAGACCTTGTTTTCGTTTAGAAGCCGAAAGTTGGGGTCGATGTCCTAATTGCTCCTGCAGGCTACGCATGTATGAGAATCAGACAAATAGCTTATATAGGGGAGGTGTTGGGTTTGATGGGTCGACTCCCCTGGTTGTGCGCATTGCGCCAACCTCAAAGACCCTGCATTGCGGATGAAGTCGAAAGTCAGAGTTTGGTGTGCTACAAGGTGTGGTCGAAGGTGCTCACCTAGGTGTGCACCTTTGGAGCGCAGGAAAAGTGCCCTCCAAAAGTGCGCACCTTTGGAGTGCACAAAAGTGCCCTCCAAAAGTGCGCACCTTTGGAGCGCACAAAAGTGCCCTCCAAAAAGTGCCCTCCAAAAGTGCGCACCTTTGGAGCGCACAAAAGTGCCCTCCAAAAAGTGCCCTCCAAAAGTGCGCACCTTTGGAGTGCAGAAAAGTGCCCTCCAAAAAGTGCCCTCCAAAAGTGTGCACCTTTGGAGTGCACAAAAGTGCCCTCCAAAAGTGCGCACCTTTGGAGCGCAGAAAAGTGCCCTCCAAAAAGTGCCCTCCAAAAGTGCGCACCTTTGGAGCGCAGAAAAGTGCCCTCCAAAAAGTGCCCTCCAAAAGTGCGCACCTTTGGAGCGCAGAAAAGTGCCCTCCAAAAAGTGCCCTCCAAAAGTGCGCACCTTTGGAGCGCAGAAAAGTGCCCTCCAAAAAGTGCCCTCCAAAAGTGCGCACCTTTGGAGCGCACAAAAGTGCCCTCCAAAAAGTGCCCTCCAAAAGTGCGCACCTTTGGAGCGCACAAAAGTGCCCTCCAAAAGTGCGCACCTTTGGAGCGCACAAAAGTGCCCTCCAAAAGTGCGCACTTTTGGTGCGCACCAAGGCGCTGGTTCGGTCGTTGCAGGCGAGTTCGGAAGTTGGGGTCGATGTCCTGAGCGGAGGTGCAAACTACACAGGTGTCGGAATCGGACAAATAGCTTATATAGGGGAGGTGTATGCTTCGATGGGTCGACTCCCCAGGTTGAGCGCACCGCGCCAACCTCAAAGACCCTACGGTATGGATGAAGTCGGAAGTTGGGTCCGATGACCGATTCGATTAGTAGGTATGCTCATGAGGTCGGAATTTGGGTCCGATGACCTGCCATGTGCAGGAAGGCGAATGTTGGCACTGTGCGTTGCAAGGTGCACACCAAGGTGCTGGTGCGGTCTTTTTAGTCGAGTTCGGAAGTTGGGGTCGATGTCCTGATCGGAGGTGCAAGCTACACAGGTGTGGGAATCGGACAAATAGCTTATATAGGGGAGGTGTATGCTTCGTTGGGTCGACTCCCCGGGTTGAGCGCACCGCGCCAACCTCAAAGACCCTACGGTATGGATGAAGTCGGAAGTTGGGTCCGATGACCGATTCGATATGTAGGCATACTCGCGAGGTCGGAATTTGGGTCCGATGACCTGCCATGTGCAGGAAGGCGAATGTTGGCACTGTGCGTTGCAAGGTGCGCACCAAGGCGCTGGTTCGGTCGTTGCAGGCGAGTTCGGAAGTTGGGGTCGATGTCCTGATCGGAGGTGCAAACTACACAGGTGTGGGAATCGGACAAATAGCTTATATAGGGGAGGTGTATGCTTCGTTGGGTCGACTCCCCGGGTTGAGCGCACCGCGCCAACCTCAAAGACCCTACGGTATGGATGAAGTCGGAAGTTGTGTCCGATGACCGATTCGATATGTAGGCATACTCGCGAGGTCGGAATTTGGGTCCGATGACCTGCCATGTGCAGGAAGGCGAATGTTGGGACTGTGCGTCGCAAGGTGCGCACCAAGGCGCTGGTGCCGTCGTTGCAGTCGAGTTCGGAAGTTGGGGTCGATGTCCTGGTCAGAGGTGCAAACTACACAGGTGTGGGAATCGGACAAATAGCTTATATAGGGGAGGTGTATGCTTCGATGGGTCGACTCCCCGGGTTGAGCGCACCGCGCCAACCTCAAAGACCCTACAGTATGGATGAAGTCGGAAGTTGGGTCCGATGACCGATTCGATACGTAGGCATATTGGCGAGGTCTGAATTTGTGTCCGATGACCTGCCATGCGCAGGAAGGCGGAATTTGGGTCCGATGACCGAGTTGATGGCGTGCCATGCGCAGAAAGGCGGAATTTGGGTCCGATGACCGAGTTGATGTTGATGGCCCGCCATGCACAGGAAGGCGGAATTTGGGTCCGATGACCGATTTGAAGGCGTGCCATGCGCAGAAAGGCGGAGTTTGGGTCCGATGACCGAGTTGATATTGATGGCCCGCCATGCGCAGGAAGGCGGAATTTGGGTCCGATGACCTGACATACGCATGGAGTCCGACTCGGGGGCCGATGTTCGATTCGATGACTTGCATTGTGGGTAAAGTCGGAAGTTGTGGTCTTTGACCCGATTCGATGACCAGACTTCGGCTGCTTGAGAATCGGACAAATAACTTATATAGGGGAGGTAGTGTTCTCGAGCATCCTCCCCCCGTGCCCGTTTATGTCGATTGATGCTGGTGCTCGACTGGTTGGAGCGCTCGGATGCAAAAATCTTGCACCAGGATTTATCGATTGTGATGGACACGGCAAGTCTCCTGATTGCTATGCAGGAGCTCATCGTGAATCTCTATGCGGCCTTGGTATGGACTCGACCTGCGGAATGGTTCGGCAATGGTAGTCGCTCCAACACGTCCTTGCAATGGCCACAGAGGTGATTCGACTAGAGCTCCAGTCTAGCTTTTGGGTTGCTTGGCGGACTGGTATAGCCGCGATCGAGTTCCGGCCATGAACGTTTTAGATAGCTCTTGGGCTTTCTGGGACGGAAGTCGGAAGTTTGGGCTGTTGTCCGATTTGATGACCATTCTTCGGATGTGTGAGAATCGGACAAATAACTTATATAGGGGACTGTGTTGTCTCACGCAGCCCCCTCCGTGCCCCTCTATCTCGACCGATGTTGGTGCTTGAAAGGGTTGGGATCGCTCGGATTTATAAACGTGCACCACCATTTGTCGAGTGTGAGGGACGCGGCAGGTCTCCTAAATGCTATACGGGCGCTCTCTGAGAATCTCTATCCGGCCTCGACACAGACTAGTCTTGCTGAATGGTTTGGCACTGGTAGTCGATCCAACACGTCGTTGTTGTGGCCGCCTAGGCGATTCGATTCGAGCCCCCGTCTAGCTTTTGGGTTGCTTGGCGGATTTTGCCCTATCCGCAAGTGAGCTCGGTCCCTAAACGTTCGAGAAACCCGATTGCTATGCGCCGACTCTCTTTCTTGCGAGCCTCCATCTAGCTTTTGGGTCTCTACGGAACGGAAGTCGGAATCTGGGACCGTTGTTTGATTCGACGAGGCAGACTACGGTTGTGCGAGAATCGGACAAATAACTTATATAGGGGAGGTGTTGACTGGAGCATTCTCCCCCGTGCCCCTCTAACTCGACCAATGCTGGCGCTCGAACGGTGGTAGCGCTCGGATTTTCGTTGAGCGCCAGCATTGGTCGATTTAGAGGGGCATGCGAGATTCCCGAATGCTATGCGAGGGCTCTAACGGAAATGTCTATTGGTTTCGGTATGGATGCAATTGCGAGTGGTTCGGCAAAGGTAGTCGTTCCGATGCGTCCATGTCGTGGCCAAATCGATAATTCGATTTGAGCCCTCGTATAGCATTTGGGTCTCTCGATGTGATTCCGCATTCCAGTCCCTTTGGGCACTGCTTGAGCCGCATCCCAGGGGGTTCCCTTCCCAATAATCTGCCTCGCAACCCGATTGCTATGCGGTGAGGCTCCTCGGCCGCCTCGGAACTATCTGTGTATCAGACGCATCGCGGGATAAGGGGTTGGCAACGGTAGTCGCCCCAAGCGCGTCCGATGCTTGGACCATTCCGAGGCGGCCCTGAAGCCTCTTCCGTCTAGCCGTTGGGTCCTTCTCGCCGCATCCCTCGCCTCGCACCCCGATTGCTATGCGGTGAGGCTCCTCGGCCGCCTTGGAACTATCTGTGTATCGGACGCATCGCGGGATAAGGGGTTGTCACTGGTAGTCACCCCAAGCGCGTCCGATGCTTGGACCATTCCGAGGCGGCCCTGAAGCCTCTTCCGTCTAGCCGTTGGGTCCTTCTCGCCGCATCCCTCGCCTCGCACCCCGATTGCTATGCGGTGAGGCTCCTCGGCCGCCTTGGAACTATCTGTGTATCGGACGCGTCGCGGGATAAGGGGTTGTCACTGGTAGTCGCCCCAAGCGCGTCCGATGCTTGGACCATTCCGAGGCGGACCTGAAGCCTCTTCCGTCTAGCCGTTGGGTCCTTCTCGCCGCATCCCTCGCCTCGCACCCCGATTTCTATGCGGTGAGGCTCCTCGGCCGCCTTGGAACTATCTGTGTATCGGACGCGTCGCGGGATAAGGGGTTGTCACTGGTAGTCGCCCCAAGCGCGTCCGATGCTTGGACCATTCCGAGGCGGCCCTGAAGCCTCTTCCGTCTAGCCGTTGGGTCCTTCTCGCCGCATCCCTCACCTCGCACCCCGATTGCTATGCGGTGAGGCTCCTCGGCCGCCTTGGAACTATCTGTGTATCGGACGCGTCGCGGGATAAGGGGTTGTCACTGGTAGTCGCCCCAAGCGCGTCCGATGCTTGGACCATTCCGAGGCGGACCTGAAGCCTCTTCCCTCTAGCCGTTGGGGCTTTCTCGCCGCATCCCTCGCCTCGCACCCCGATTGCTATTCGGTGAGGCTCCTCGGCCGCCTTGGAACTATCTGTGTATCGGACGCATCGCGGGATAAGGGGTTGGCAGTGGTAGTCGCCCCAAGCGCGTCCGATGCTTGGACCATTCCGAGGCGGCCCTGCAGCCTCTTCCGTCTAGCCGTTGGGGCCATCTCGCTGCATCCCCCACCTCGCACCACGATTGCTATGCGGTGAGGCTCCTTGGCCGCCTCGGAACTATCTGTGTATCGGACGCATCGCGGGATAAGGGGTTGTCACTGGTAGTCGCCCCAAGCGCGTCCGATGCTTGGACTATTCCGAGGCGGCCCTGCAGCCTCTTCCGTCTAGCCGTTGGGGCCATCTCGCCGCATCCCCCAGCTCCTCGGCCGCCTCGGAACTATCTGTGTATCGGACGCATCGCGGGATAAGGGGTTGGCAGTGGTAGTCGCCCCAAGCGCGTTCGATGCTTGGACTATTCCGAGGCGGCCCCGCAGCCTCTTCCGTCTACCCTTTGGGGCCATCTCGCCGCATCCCTCGCCTCGCACCCCGATTGCTATGCGGTGAGGCTCCTCGGCCGCCTGGGAACTATCTTCGTATCGGATGCATCGCGGGATAAGGGGTTGTCACTGGTAGTCGCCCCAAGCGCGTCCGATGCTTGGACTATTCCGAGGCGGCCCTGTGGCCTCTTCCGTCTAGCCGTTGGGGCCATCTCGCCGCATCCCTCACCTCGCACCCCCATTGCTATGCGGTGAGGCTCCTCGGCCGCCTTGGAACTGTCTTCGTATCGGAAGCATCGCGGGATAAGGGGTTGTCACTGGTAGTCGCCCCAAGCGCGTCCGATGCTTGGACTATTCCGAGGCGGCCCTGCAGCCTCTTCCGTCTAGCCGTTGGGGCCATCTCGCCGCATCCCCCACCTCGCACCCGGATTGCTATGCGGTGAGGCTCCTCGGCCGCCTTGGAACTATCTTCGTATCGGACGCATCGCGGGATAAGGGGTTGTCACTGGTAGTCGCCCCAAGCGCGTCCGATGCTTGGACTATTCCGACGCGGCCCTGTGGCCTCTTCCGTCTAGCCGTTGGGGCCATCTCGCCGCATCCCCCACCTCGCACCCCGATTGCTATGCGGTGAGGCTCCTCGGCCGCCTTGGAACCATCTTCGTATCGGACGCATCGCGGGATGAGGGGTTGTCACTGGTAGTCGCCCCAAGCGCGTCCGATGCTTGGACCATTTCGAGGCGGCCCTGAAGCCTCTTCCGTCTAGCCGTTGGGGCCTTCCCGCCCCATCCCTCGCCTCGCACCCCCGATTGCTATGCGGTGAGGCTCCTCGGCCGCCTTGGAACCATCTGTGTATCGGACGCATCGCGGGATAAGGGGTTGGCACTGGTAGTCGCCCCAAGCGCGTCCGATGCTTGGAGCATTCCGAGGTGGCCCTGAAGCCTCTTCCGTCTAGCCGTTGGGGCCTTCCCGCCCCATCCCTCGCCTCGCACCCCGATTGATATGCGGTGAGGCTCCTCGGCCGCCTTGGAACTATCTGTGTATCGGACGCATCGCGGGATAAGGGGTTGGCACTGGTAGTCGTCCCAATCGCGTCCGATGCTTGGACCATTCCGAGGCGGCCCTGCAGCCTCTTCCGTTTAGCCGTCGGGGCCTTCCCGCCGCATCCCTCGCCTCGCATCCCGATTCCTATGCGGTGAGTCTTCTCGGCCGCCGCGGAACTATACCTGTTATTGCTACTGCATCCTTCGGCTGGTAACCTCCTCTGCCGCCTTGGAACGTTCTCTTTGTCGGACGCGTCGCGGGATAAGGGGTTGGCACTGGTAGTCGCCCCAAGCGCGCCCGATGCATAGACCGCTCCGAGTTGACCTTGCTTTCAGCCTCTCACATGCATAGACCTCTCTGAGTCGACCCTGCAGCCTCTCACGTTTAGCCTTTGGAATCTCGCCTCACAACATGATTGCTATCCTTGATGCATCCCTTGCCTCGAGCCCTGATTGCTTTCTTGGCTGCATCCCTCCTCTCCTCACAGCCCGGTTGTCATCACTGCTTCATCCGTCGCTTCATGCATTCTGGCTGCTGGGCCCTTCCCACCGCACACCTCGATTGCTATCTCTTCTGCATCACACACCCCGATTGCTATCTCTGCTACATCCCTCGGCTCTCACTTCTGCATCCTTCGCCTCCCACCTCGATTGCTATCAATGCTGCATCCGTAACCTCACACCCCGATTGCTATGCGGGGAGGCTCCTTGGCCGCCTTGGAAATTTCTGTGTGTCGGACGCACCGCGGGATAAGGGGTTGGCACTGGTAGTCGCCCCAAGTGCGCCCGATTCTTAGACCGCTTCGAGGTGACCTCGTAGCCTCTTTCGTCCAGGCTTCCTGCCTTCAACGCCCTTTTTACACCTCGATTGCTATGCGCGGGCTCGTTGGCGTCTATCACCTCTCTGCGAAGAGTGGCACGATGATTGTTGGGGTAAATCGTAGCAGTCCGATCTCTGGCCTTGGGCCATTGTGAGGGCTGATCGATTTCCTGTGCGCATCTCGTGTTCGCC
>NW_026728991.1:122500-142500 GCF_030272615.1 Cryptomeria japonica | reverse complement strand
GTGCGCACACCTTCTCAATGTTTTCTTGCCTTTTCTGGAAATTGGTGAAGGCAGCGCATCAAAGGTGCGCACCTCGGTGTGCTCCGAGGTGCGAACCCGAGAGCGCTCCGAGGTGCCCACGAAGTCGAAAGTCGGGTTAATTGCATTGTTTTCCCCGGGTGCGCTCCGAGGTGCGCAACATCGGTGCGCACCAAGGAGGGCTCCGAAGTGTGCTCCAAGGTGCGCACGATTCGGAGCTTGGTTTGCCCGGGGTGCGCACACCTTGGCTGGGTTGCGCACCCTTTGTGCGCTCCAAGGTGCGCACGAAGTCGGAGCTCGGTTTGCCCCGGGTGCGCACCTTCGCCAGGGTGCGCACCTTGATGCGCACGCCTTGGCTGGGCTGCGCACCTTGGTGGGCGCCATGGTGCGCACCTTTCGTGCGCTCCAAGGTGCGCACGAAGTCGGAGCTCGGTTTGCCCCGGGTGCGCACCTTGGTGGGCGCCATGGTGCACTCCGAGGTGCCCAAGATTGGTGCGCACCAAGGAGCGCTCCGAAGTGCGCTCCAAGGTGCGCAGGTGCGCGCGAAGTCGAAAGTTGGGTTAATTGTCCGGTTTGCCTCGGGTGCGCACCTTGCGTGCACCTTCGCCAGGGTGGGCGCCTTGGTGCGCACACCTTGGCTGGGCTGCGCACCCGGGCGCGCACACCTTGGCACCCGCGTTTCCTTCATTTTAAATTTTTTTTTTTTACAATCTCTCAAGTGGGAAATTCTATAATCTCAACTTTTTTTGCCTTTTCAGGAAACTTTTGAATGGAGCGCATCATTGGTGCGCTCCGAAGTGTGCTCCAAGGTGCGCACCTCTGGTGTGCTCCAAAGCTCTCTCCAGCTGCGTGCACCTGCCCCGGCCGCGCACCCGGCCCCGCCCAGCTTCGCTCACCTGTCCCGGGCGTCTGGTGCGGAACCTTAGAGTAAGAAACATCACCGTGCACCTTGGCCAACGTGCGCGACTCGACCGAGCGCGCACTGGCCGAGGTGCACACCGATTTCACCTGGGTGCGCGCGCAGCACCTCGGGCGCACCGGGGTGCGCGCACAACGCCCGGGTTGCACCGTGGCCTGTGTGCTCGGGGCGCCTCGGGTGCGCGCTCGGTGTCGCCCCCGCGCGCGCGGTAGTGCGGGCAGCGCACCCCGGCCCGGCCCGGCCCCGACGAGAACGCAAACGGGCAAAAGGTTTATTCAAATAGCATTGCGACGCCCGGCGAAAAACTAAAAAAGGGTGCAACACCGGGACTTCCCGGGAGGTCACCCATCCCAGTACTACTCCGGCCCAAGCGCGCTTAACTGCGGAGTTCTGATGGGATCCGGTGCACTAACGCTGGTATGATCGCACCCGTTATGAGCTTGTCGCAGTGTGTACTTAGCAAACCGCGACCCACGTGCGAATCCACCCCGGCCACCCACCCCCGTCGAGGTGCACACCCTCCCTCGCGAAGTGCGCCCCGTTCGCCAAGTGTGAGCCCTGCCCGGGTGCGCGCACCTTGCTAGGGCGTCGGGTGTGCACCCGGCCCGGCCTACGTGCGTGCACCTGGACGGGGCGTCGTGTGCGTGCAGTGTCCCGTCTGCAACGCGGTGCCCACACACCACCTCGGGCGCAACGACCTGCGCTCACATGTGGGCCGAGTGCACCTTGGTGCATGTTCGGGGCGCCTCGGGTGCACGCTCGATCTTGCCCCGGTGCACCAAGGCGCTCGGTTTGCCCCGGGTGCGCACTTGGTGCAAGGTGGGCACCCAAAATAGGGATCAAGCACCAAAACACAAGTTTCGGGATGCAAAATGGGACCCAAGGACCACAAATGCGTTCCAAGACCCATGATGGGTCCACGAGAACAAAAATGTGTTCCGAGACTTAATAAACAAATATTGGGTTTTAGGAGAAGAAACATGCTCTGATGCCCAAAACGAGAATCGACCCCGAAAAGGCCACAGGCCAAAAGTGGGATGCGAGACAAAAAAAAATGGGACCCGAGGACCAAAATTGGGTTCCCAGGTCGAAGACAGGGCAACCGGACAAGAAACGACCTCTAAGGCTCGAAATGAGTCCCGACGACTAAAACTTGACAAGAAGCACCCATCAGGCACCCAACTCGACACCCATGGGATGCCGACCCACCCGGGCTTCCACCTAGCACACCTTGGCACCCACCCACCCTCGCACCCAACCTCGCACCCAACTTAGCACCTTTGAACCCACATTGGCACTCACCCTGACCCTGGCACCTTGGAACCCACATTGGCACTCACCTTGACCCTGGCACCCACCTTTGCACTCACCTTGGGACCCACCCTGGCTCCCACCTCGGCACCCACCCAGACACCCACCTTGGTTCCTTGGCACCCACCTTGGATCCTTGGCACCCACCCCGACACCCACCTTGGCACGCAACTTGGCTACTTGCCACCCACCTTGGCTCCTTGACGCCCACCCCGACAACCACCCCGTGACCTACCCTGGCTAGGGTTGGTGCACACCCACCCTGGTGCCCACCTTGGCACCCACCCCATGACCCACCTTGGCACGCACCTTAGTACCCACCCCGTTACCCACCCTAGGACCCACCCCGTGACCCACCTTGGCCAGGGTGGGTGCCTTGGTGCGCACAACTTGCCTGGGCTGCACACCAGGGCGGGCTCAAGATGGCACCCGCGTTCCGTTTTTTTCACTATCTTTCAAAACGGAAATTTTAAAATCTCGTTTTTTTTTTTTTTTTGCCTTTTCTGGAAATTAGTGAAGGCAGCGCATCAAAGGTGCGCAATGCTGGTGCGAACCCGGGAGCGCTCCGATGTGTGCTCCAAGGTGCGGCGTGCACGAAGTCCGAGCCCGGCTTGCCCCGGGTGCGCACCTCGCGTGCACCTTCGCCGGGGTGAGCACCTTGGCTGGGTTGCGCGCCCTGGTGCGCACCAAGGAGCGCTCTGAAGTGTGCTCCAAGGTGCGGCGTGCACGAAGTCGGAGCTCGGTTTGCCCCGGGTGTGCACCTCGGGTGCGCACCTCGCGTGCACCTTCGCTGCGGTGGGCACCTTGGCTGGGTTGCGCGCCTTGGTGGGCACCATGCAGTGCACGAAGTCGGAGCCCGGTTTGCCCCGGGCGCGCACCTCCGCCAGGGTGGGCACCTTGGTGCGCACAACTTGCCTGGGCTGCGCACCAGGAAGGGCTCAAGATGGCACCCGCGTTCCGTTTTTTTCACTATCTTTCAGAACGGAAATTTTAAAATATCGTTTTTTTTTGCCTTTTCTGGAAATTAGTGAAGGCAGCGCATCAAAGGTGCGCAACGCTGGTGCGAACCTGGGAGCGCTCCGATGTGTGCTCCAAGGTGCGGCGTGCACGAAGTCGGAGCCCGGTTTGCCCCGGGTGCGCCCTGGTGGGCACCATGGTGCGCACCAAGGAGCGCTCCGAAGTGTGCTCCAAGGTGCGGCCTGCACGAAGTCGGAGCCCGGTTTGCCCCGGGTGTGCACCGCGGGTGGGCACCTTGGTGCGCATGCCTTGCCTGGGCTGCGCACCAGGGCGGGCTCAAGATGGCACCCGCGTTCCGTTTTTTTCACTATCTTTCAAAACGGAAATTTTAAAATCTCATTTTTTTTTGCCTTTTCTGGAAATTAGTGAAGGCAGCGCATCAAAGGTGCGCACCTCGCTGCCCACCACGGTGCGCAACGCCGGTGGGCACCCGGGAGTGCTTCGAAGTGTGCTCCAAGGTGCTGCGTGCACGTTGTCGGAGCCCGGTTTGCCCCGGGTGCGCACCTCGCGTGCACCTTCGTCGGGGTGGGCACCTTGGCTGGGTTTGCCCCGGCTGCGCTCCGAAGCGGGGTTATTGGAGCGCCGCCTCTTTTTTTGTCGGAGCGTTTGGTGGGGTTTCTCGCATTGGCTCTTCCCAGGCCCGGTTGCCACCCTGGCGCGCACGAAGTCGGAAGTAGGGTTAATTGCCCGGGTGCGCACCTTTGCCAGGGTGGGCACCTTACCTGGGCTGTGCACCCGGGCGGGCTCAAGATGGCACCCGCGTTCCGTTTTTTTCACTATCTTTCAAAACGGAAATTTTAAAATCTCCTCTTTTTTTTGCCTTTTCTGGAAATTAGTGAAGGCAGCGCATCAAAGGTGCGCACCTCGCTGCCCACCTTGGTGTGCTCTGAGGTGCGCACCCGGGAGCGCTACGAAGTGTGCTCCAAGGTGCGGCGTGCACGTTGTCGGAGCCCGGTTTGCCCCGGGTGCGCACCTCGCCTGCACCTTGGCCGGGGTGGGCACCCTGGCTGGGTTTGCCCAGGGTGCGCTCCGAAGCGGGGTTACTGGAGCGCCCCCTCTTTTTTTGTCAGAGCGTTTGGTGGGGTTTCTCGCATTGGCTCTTCCCAGGCCCGGTTGTTGGGTGCGCTCCCACCCTGGCGCGCGCGAAGTTGGAAGTTGGGTTAATTGCCCGGGCGCGCACCTTCGCCAGGGTGGGCACCTTGGTGCGCACACCTTGGCTGGGCTGCGCACCAGGGCGGGCTCAAGATGGCACCAGCATTCCCTTTTTCTCACTATCTTTCAAAACGGAAATTTTAAAATCTCGTTTTCTTTTGCCTTTTATGGAAATTAGTGAAGGCATCGCATCAAAGGTGCGCACCTCGCTGCCCACCTTGGTGTGCTCCGAGGTGCCCACCACGGTGCGCTCCGAGGTGCCCACCACGGTGCGCAACGCCGGTGCGAACCCGGGAGCGCCCCGATGTGTGCTCCAAGGTGCGGCGTGCACGAAGCCGGACCCCGGTTTGCCCCGGGTGCGCACCTCGCGTGCACCTTGGTGCGCACACCTTGGCTGGGTTGCGCGGCCTGGTGGGCACCATGGTGCGCACCAAGGAGCGCTCCGAAGTGTGCTCCAAGGTGCGGCGTGCACGAAGTCCTAGCCCGGTTTGCCCCGGGTGCGCACCTTCGCCGCGGTGGGCACCATGGCGTGCACGAAGTCGGAGCCCGGTTTGCCCCGGGTGCGCACCTCGCGTGCACCTTCGCCGGGGTGGGCACCTCGGCTGGGTTGCGCGCCCTGGTGCGCACCAAGGAGCGCTCCGAAGTGTGCTCCAAGGTGCGGCGTGCACGAAGTCGGAGCCCGGTTTGCCCCGGGTGCGCACCTTCGCCGCGGTGGGCACCCTGGTGCGCACCATGGCGTGCACGAAGTCGGAGCCCGGTTTGCCCCGGGTGCGCACCTCGCGTGCACCTTCGGCGGGGTTGCGCGCCCTGGTGCGCACCAAGGAGCGCTCCGAAGTGTGCTCCAAGGTGCGGCGTGCACGAAGTCGGAGCCCGGTTTGCCCCGGGTGCGCACCTCGCGTGCACCTTCGGCGGGGTTGCGCGCCCTGGTGGGCACCATGGTGCGCACCAAGGAGCGCTCCGAAGTGTGCTCCAAGGTGCGGCGTGCACGAAGTCGGAGCCCGGTTTGCCCCGGGTGCGCACCTCGCGTGCACCTTCGCCGCGGTGGGCACCATGGCGTGCACGAAGTCGGAGCCCGGTTTGCCCCGGGTGCGCACCTCGCGTGCACCTTCGCCGGGGTGGGCACCTCGGCTGGGTTGCGCGCCCTGGTGCGCACCAAGGAGCGCTCCGAAGTGTGCTCCAAGGTGCGGCGTGCACGAAGTCGGAGCCCGGTTTGCCCCGGGTGCGCACCTCGCGTGCACCTTCGCCGCGGTGGGCACCATGGCGTGCACGAAGTCGGAGCCCGGTTTGCCTCGGGTGCGCACCCCGCGTGCACCTTCGCCGGGGTGGGCACCTCGGCTGGGTTGCGCGCCCTGGTGCGCACCAAGGAGCGCTCCGAAGTGTGCTCCAAGGTGCGGCGTGCACGAAGTCGGAGCCCGGTTTGCCCCGGGTGCGCACCTCGCGTGCACCTTCGCCGCGGTGGGCACCTTGGCTGGGTTGGGCACCATTGAGCGCTCCGAAGTGTGCTCCAAGGTGCGCACCATGGCCCTCCAAGGTGCGCAGCATGGCGTGCACGAAGTCGGAGCCCGGTTTGCCCCGGGTGCGCACCTCGCGTGCACCTTCGCCAGGGTGGGCACCTCGGTGCGCACACCTTCTCAATGTTTTCTTGCCTTTTCTGGAAATTGGTGAAGGCAGCGCATCAAAGGTGCGCACCTCGGTGTGCTCCGAGGTGCGAACCCGAGAGCGCTCCGAGGTGCCCACGAAGTCGAAAGTCGGGTTAATTGCATTGTTTTCCCCGGGTGCGCTCCGAGGTGCGCAACATCGGTGCGCACCAAGGAGGGCTCCGAAGTGTGCTCCAAGGTGCGCACGATTCGGAGCTCGGTTTGCCCGGGGTGCGCACACCTTGGCTGGGTTGCGCACCCTTTGTGCGCTCCAAGGTGCGCACGAAGTCGGAGCTCGGTTTGCCCCGGGTGCGCACCTTCGCCAGGGTGCGCACCTTGATGCGCACGCCTTGGCTGGGCTGCGCACCTTGGTGGGCGCCATGGTGCGCACCTTTCGTGCGCTCCAAGGTGCGCACGAAGTCGGAGCTCGGTTTGCCCCGGGTGCGCACCTTGGTGGGCGCCATGGTGCACTCCGAGGTGCCCAAGATTGGTGCGCAACAAGGAGCGCTCCGAAGTGCGCTCCAAGGTGCGCAGGTGCGCGCGAAGTCGAAAGTTGGGTTAATTGTCCGGTTTGCCTCGGGTGCGCACCTTGCGTGCACCTTCGCCAGGGTGGGCGCCTTGGTGCGCACACCTTGGCTGGGCTGCGCACCCGGGCGCGCACACCTTGGCACCCGCGTTTCCTTCATTTTAAATTTTTTTTTTTTACAATCTCTCAAGTGGGAAATTCTATAATCTCAACTTTTTTTGCCTTTTCAGGAAACTTTTGAATGGAGCGCATCATTGGTGCGCTCCGAAGTGTGCTCCAAGGTGCGCACCTCTGGTGTGCTCCAAAGCTCTCTCCAGCTGCGTGCACCTGCCCCGGCCGCGCACCCGGCCCCGCCCAGCTTCGCTCACCTGTCCCGGGCGTCTGGTGCGGAACCTTAGAGTAAGAAACATCACCGTGCACCTTGGCCAACGTGCGCGACTCGACCGAGCGCGCACTGGCCGAGGTGCACACCGATTTCACCTGGGTGCGCGCGCAGCACCTCGGGCGCACCGGGGTGCGCGCACAACGCCCGGGTTGCACCGTGGCCTGTGTGCTCGGGGCGCCTCGGGTGCGCGCTCGGTGTCGCCCCCCGCGCGCGCGGTAGTGCGGGCAGCGCACCCCGGCCCGGCCCGGCCCCGACGAGAACGCAAACGGGCAAAAGGTTTATTCAAATAGCATTGCGACGCCCGGCGAAAAACTAAGAAAGGGTGCAACACCGGGACTTCCCGGGAGGTCACCCATCCTAGTACTACTCCGGCCCAAGCGCGCTTAACTGCGGAGTTCTGATGGGATCCGGTGCACTAACGCTGGTATGATCGCACCCGTTATGAGCTTGTCGCAGTGTGTACTTAGCAAACCGCGACCCACGTGCGAATCCACCCCGGCCACCCACCCCCGTCGAGGTGCACACCCTCCCTCGCGAAGTGCGCCCCGTTCGCCAAGTGTGAGCCCTGCCCGGGTGCGCGCACCTTGCTAGGGCGTCGGGTGTGCACCCGGCCCGGCCTACGTGCGTGCACCTGGACGGGGCGTCGTGTGCGTGCAGTGTCCCGTCTGCAACGCGGTGCCCACACACCACCTCGGGCGCAACGACCTGCGCTCACATGTGGGCCGAGTGCACCTTGGTGCATGTTCGGGGCGCCTCGGGTGCACGCTCGATCTTGCCCCGGTGCACCAAGGCGCTCGGTTTGCCCCGGGTGCGCACTTGGTGCAAGGTGGGCACCCAAAATAGGGATCAAGCACCAAAACACAAGTTTCGGGATGCAAAATGGGACCCAAGGACCACAAATGCGTTCCAAGACCCATGATGGGTCCACGAGAACAAAAATGTGTTCCGAGACTTAATAAACAAATATTGGGTTTTAGGAGAAGAAACATGCTCTGATGCCCAAAACGAGAATCGACCCCGAAAAGGCCACAGGCCAAAAGTGGGATGCGAGACAAAAAAAAATGGGACCCGAGGACCAAAATTGGGTTCCCAGGTCGAAGACAGGGCAACCGGACAAGAAACGACCTCTAAGGCTCGAAATGAGTCCCGACGACTAAAACTTGACAAGAAGCACCCATCAGGCACCCAACTCGACACCCATGGGATGCCGACCCACCCGGGCTTCCACCTAGCACACCTTGGCACCCACCCACCCTCGCACCCAACCTCGCACCCAACTTAGCACCTTTGAACCCACATTGGCACTCACCCTGACCCTGGCACCTTGGAACCCACATTGGCACTCACCTTGACCCTGGCACCCACCTTTGCACTCACCTTGGGACCCACCCTGGCTCCCACCTCGGCACCCACCCAGACACCCACCTTGGTTCCTTGGCACCCACCTTGGATCCTTGGCACCCACCCCGACACCCACCTTGGCACGCAACTTGGCTACTTGCCACCCACCTTGGCTCCTTGACGCCCACCCCGACAACCACCCCGTGACCTACCCTGGCTAGGGTTGGTGCACACCCACCCTGGTGCCCACCTTGGCACCCACCCCATGACCCACCTTGGCACGCACCTTAGTACCCACCCTGTTACCCACCCTAGGACCCACCCCGTGACCCACCTTGGCCAGGGTGGGTGCACCCACCCTGGTGCCCACCTTGGCACCCACCCATCCTAGCACCCAGCCTGTGACCGGGCTTGGAACCCAACCTTGCACCCGTCTTGGCCAGTGTGGGTGCGCACCCATCCTGGCACCCACGTTGTGACACACCCTTTAACCCACGCACCCTAGCAGCCACGTTGGCACCCACCTTGGAACACAACCTAGCAACTTGGCACCCACCCCGTGACCCACCTTGGCATCCACCATAGCAGTCGCCCACTTGGCACCCACCTTGGAACCCAAGTTGGCACCCACCTCGGCACCCACCTTGACACTTGTGGACCCACCTTGCCACTCACCCTAGCATCGACCCATCCTAGCACCCACCCTGGCACCTTTGCACCCTAGCACTCACCCATCCTAGCACCTAACCTGTGACCCACCTTGACACTCACCCTCGCACCCACCTTGGAACCCAACCTAGCACCCACCCACCCTGACACCAACCCTAGCACCTACCCACCCTTGCACCCACCCTGTGACCCATCTTGGCACCCACCCATCCTACCACTCAACCTATCACCCACCTTCTCACCCACCTTGGCATCCACCTTAGCACCCACCCACACTGGCACCTTGGCACCCACCTCGGGCAAGGTGGGTGCACACCCACCCTGACACCCAATTTAGAACCAACCGAGCATGTTACCCACCTTGGCACCCACATTGCAGCCCACCCTAGTACCCACCCTATGACCCACATTGGCATCCACACCCTAGCACCCAGGCACCTCGACACCCGCCTTGACACGCACCCTAGCACTAAACCTGTGACCCACCTTGGAACTCACCCTAGAACCCACCCACCCTGTGAACCACCTTGGCATCCACCTTAGCACCCACCCACCTTGGCACCCACTCTAGCACTCACCCATCCTAACACCCAACTTGTTACCCACCTTGGCACCCGCCCTCGCGTCCACCTTGAAACCCACCCTAGCACCCACCCACGCAGGAGCCCACCTTGGCACCCAACCTAACACCCACGCATCCTGGCACCCAACTTGTGACCCACCTTGGAACCCACCCTAGTACCCACCTTTGAACCCACTATATCACCAACCCACCTTGGCACCCACCCTATGACCCTCTTTGGAATCCACCCTAGCACGCACCCACCCTGGCACCCACCATGGAGCGCACCCTAGCACCCACCCACCTCGGCACGCACCTCAACACCCACCTTGGTGTGCGCACTGCGCCAACCTCTCAAAGACCCTATGTGGTGCGCTCCAAAGTGTACACCTTTGGTGCGCTCCAAGGTGCGCACCTTTGGTGCACACCGAGGTGCACACCAAAGTGTGCACCGAGGTGAGCACCAAAGTGCACTCCAAGGTGCACACCAAGGCGTGCACCTTTGGTGCGGTCAATGCAAACGAATTCGGAAGTTGGGGTCGATGTCCTAATCGCTGCTGCAGACTACACGTATGAGAATCGGACAAATAGCTTTATATAGGGGAGGTGTTGCGTTTGATGGGTCGACTCCCCTGGTTGTGTGCACTGCACCAACTTCAAAGACCCTGTCTTGTTTAAGAAGTCAAAAGTTGGGGTGGATGTCCTAATCATTGCTGCAGTCTACGCATGTATGAGAATCAGACAAATAGCTTATATAGGGGAGGTGTTGCATTCGGTGGGTTGACTCCCCTGGTTGTGCGCACTGCGCCAACCTCAAAGACCCCGCATAGCAGAAGAAGTCGGAAGTCGGATTTTGGTGAGCACCAAGGCGTGCACCTTTGGTGCGGTCAACGCAGACGAATTCAGAAGTTGGGGTGGATGTCCTAATCGTTGTTGCAGGCTACACATGTATGAGAATCAGACAAATAGCTTATATAGGGGAGGTGTTGGGTTTGATGGGTCAACTCCCTTGGTTGTGCGCATTACGCCAACCTCAAAGACCTTGTTTTCGTTAAGAAGTCAAAAGTTGGGGTCAATGTCCTAATGGCTCCTGTAGGCTACACATGTATGAGAATCGGACAAATAGCTTATATAGGGGAGGTGTTGGGTTTGATGGGTCGACTCCCCTGGTTGTGCGCATTACGTCAACCTCAAAGACCTTGTTTTCGTTAAGAAGTCAAAAGTTGGGGTCGATGTCCTAATTGCTCCTGTAGACTACACATGTATGAGAATCAGACAAATAGCTTATATAGGGGAGGTGTTGGGTTTGATGGGTTGACTCCCCTAGTTGTTCGCATTACACCAACCTCAAAGACCTTGTTTTCGTTTAGAAGCCGAAAGTTGGGGTCGATGTCCTAATTGCTCCTGCAGGCTACGCATGTATGAGAATCAGACAAATAGCTTATATAGGGGAGGTGTTGGGTTTGATGGGTCGACTCCCCTGGTTGTGCGCATTGCGCCAACCTCAAAGACCCTGCATTGCGGATGAAGTCGAAAGTCAGAGTTTGGTGTGCTACAAGGTGTGGTCGAAGGTGCTCACCTAGGTGTGCACCTTTGGAGCGCAGGAAAAGTGCCCTCCAAAAGTGCGCACCTTTGGAGTGCACAAAAGTGCCCTCCAAAAGTGCGCACCTTTGGAGCGCACAAAAGTGCCCTCCAAAAAGTGCCCTCCAAAAGTGCGCACCTTTGGAGCGCACAAAAGTGCCCTCCAAAAAGTGCCCTCCAAAAGTGCGCACCTTTGGAGTGCAGAAAAGTGCCCTCCAAAAAGTGCCCTCCAAAAGTGTGCACCTTTGGAGTGCACAAAAGTGCCCTCCAAAAGTGCGCACCTTTGGAGCGCAGAAAAGTGCCCTCCAAAAAGTGCCCTCCAAAAGTGCGCACCTTTGGAGCGCAGAAAAGTGCCCTCCAAAAAGTGCCCTCCAAAAGTGCGCACCTTTGGAGCGCAGAAAAGTGCCCTCCAAAAAGTGCCCTCCAAAAGTGCGCACCTTTGGAGCGCAGAAAAGTGCCCTCCAAAAAGTGCCCTCCAAAAGTGCGCACCTTTGGAGCGCACAAAAGTGCCCTCCAAAAAGTGCCCTCCAAAAGTGCGCACCTTTGGAGCGCACAAAAGTGCCCTCCAAAAGTGCGCACCTTTGGAGCGCACAAAAGTGCCCTCCAAAAGTGCGCACTTTTGGTGCGCACCAAGGCGCTGGTTCGGTCGTTGCAGGCGAGTTCGGAAGTTGGGGTCGATGTCCTGAGCGGAGGTGCAAACTACACAGGTGTCGGAATCGGACAAATAGCTTATATAGGGGAGGTGTATGCTTCGATGGGTCGACTCCCCAGGTTGAGCGCACCGCGCCAACCTCAAAGACCCTACGGTATGGATGAAGTCGGAAGTTGGGTCCGATGACCGATTCGATTAGTAGGTATGCTCATGAGGTCGGAATTTGGGTCCGATGACCTGCCATGTGCAGGAAGGCGAATGTTGGCACTGTGCGTTGCAAGGTGCACACCAAGGTGCTGGTGCGGTCTTTTTAGTCGAGTTCGGAAGTTGGGGTCGATGTCCTGATCGGAGGTGCAAGCTACACAGGTGTGGGAATCGGACAAATAGCTTATATAGGGGAGGTGTATGCTTCGTTGGGTCGACTCCCCGGGTTGAGCGCACCGCGCCAACCTCAAAGACCCTACGGTATGGATGAAGTCGGAAGTTGGGTCCGATGACCGATTCGATATGTAGGCATACTCGCGAGGTCGGAATTTGGGTCCGATGACCTGCCATGTGCAGGAAGGCGAATGTTGGCACTGTGCGTTGCAAGGTGCGCACCAAGGCGCTGGTTCGGTCGTTGCAGGCGAGTTCGGAAGTTGGGGTCGATGTCCTGATCGGAGGTGCAAACTACACAGGTGTGGGAATCGGACAAATAGCTTATATAGGGGAGGTGTATGCTTCGTTGGGTCGACTCCCCGGGTTGAGCGCACCGCGCCAACCTCAAAGACCCTACGGTATGGATGAAGTCGGAAGTTGTGTCCGATGACCGATTCGATATGTAGGCATACTCGCGAGGTCGGAATTTGGGTCCGATGACCTGCCATGTGCAGGAAGGCGAATGTTGGGACTGTGCGTCGCAAGGTGCGCACCAAGGCGCTGGTGCCGTCGTTGCAGTCGAGTTCGGAAGTTGGGGTCGATGTCCTGGTCAGAGGTGCAAACTACACAGGTGTGGGAATCGGACAAATAGCTTATATAGGGGAGGTGTATGCTTCGATGGGTCGACTCCCCGGGTTGAGCGCACCGCGCCAACCTCAAAGACCCTACAGTATGGATGAAGTCGGAAGTTGGGTCCGATGACCGATTCGATACGTAGGCATATTGGCGAGGTCTGAATTTGTGTCCGATGACCTGCCATGCGCAGGAAGGCGGAATTTGGGTCCGATGACCGAGTTGATGGCGTGCCATGCGCAGAAAGGCGGAATTTGGGTCCGATGACCGAGTTGATGTTGATGGCCCGCCATGCACAGGAAGGCGGAATTTGGGTCCGATGACCGATTTGAAGGCGTGCCATGCGCAGAAAGGCGGAGTTTGGGTCCGATGACCGAGTTGATATTGATGGCCCGCCATGCGCAGGAAGGCGGAATTTGGGTCCGATGACCTGACATACGCATGGAGTCCGACTCGGGGGCCGATGTTCGATTCGATGACTTGCATTGTGGGTAAAGTCGGAAGTTGTGGTCTTTGACCCGATTCGATGACCAGACTTCGGCTGCTTGAGAATCGGACAAATAACTTATATAGGGGAGGTAGTGTTCTCGAGCATCCTCCCCCCGTGCCCGTTTATGTCGATTGATGCTGGTGCTCGACTGGTTGGAGCGCTCGGATGCAAAAATCTTGCACCAGGATTTATCGATTGTGATGGACACGGCAAGTCTCCTGATTGCTATGCAGGAGCTCATCGTGAATCTCTATGCGGCCTTGGTATGGACTCGACCTGCGGAATGGTTCGGCAATGGTAGTCGCTCCAACACGTCCTTGCAATGGCCACAGAGGTGATTCGACTAGAGCTCCAGTCTAGCTTTTGGGTTGCTTGGCGGACTGGTATAGCCGCGATCGAGTTCCGGCCATGAACGTTTTAGATAGCTCTTGGGCTTTCTGGGACGGAAGTCGGAAGTTTGGGCTGTTGTCCGATTTGATGACCATTCTTCGGATGTGTGAGAATCGGACAAATAACTTATATAGGGGACTGTGTTGTCTCACGCAGCCCCCTCCGTGCCCCTCTATCTCGACCGATGTTGGTGCTTGAAAGGGTTGGGATCGCTCGGATTTATAAACGTGCACCACCATTTGTCGAGTGTGAGGGACGCGGCAGGTCTCCTAAATGCTATACGGGCGCTCTCTGAGAATCTCTATCCGGCCTCGAAACAGACTAGTCTTGCTGAATGGTTTGGCACTGGTAGTCGATCCAACACGTCGTTGTTGTGGCCGCCTAGGCGATTCGATTCGAGCCCCCGTCTAGCTTTTGGGTTGCTTGGCGGATTTTGCCCTATCCGCAAGTGAGCTCGGTCCCTAAACGTTCGAGAAACCCGATTGCTATGCGCCGACTCTCTTTCTTGCGAGCCTCCATCTAGCTTTTGGGTCTCTACGGAACGGAAGTCGGAATCTGGGACCGTTGTTTGATTCGACGAGGCAGACTACGGTTGTGCGAGAATCGGACAAATAACTTATATAGGGGAGGTGTTGACTGGAGCATTCTCCCCCGTGCCCCTCTAACTCGACCAATGCTGGCGCTCGAACGGTGGTAGCGCTCGGATTTTCGTTGAGCGCCAGCATTGGTCGATTTAGAGGGGCATGCGAGATTCCCGAATGCTATGCGAGGGCTCTAACGGAAATGTCTATTGGTTTCGGTATGGATGCAATTGCGAGTGGTTCGGCAAAGGTAGTCGTTCCGATGCGTCCATGTCGTGGCCAAATCGATAATTCGATTTGAGCCCTCGTATAGCATTTGGGTCTCTCGATGTGATTCCGCATTCCAGTCCCTTTGGGCACTGCTTGAGCCGCATCCCAGGGGGTTCCCTTCCCAATAATCTGCCTCGCAACCCGATTGCTATGCGGTGAGGCTCCTCGGCCGCCTCGGAACTATCTGTGTATCAGACGCATCGCGGGATAAGGGGTTGGCAACGGTAGTCGCCCCAAGCGCGTCCGATGCTTGGACCATTCCGAGGCGGCCCTGAAGCCTCTTCCGTCTAGCCGTTGGGTCCTTCTCGCCGCATCCCTTGCCTCGCACCCCGATTGCTATGCGGTGAGGCTCCTCGGCCGCCTTGGAACTATCTGTGTATCAGACGCATCGCGGGATAAGGGGTTGTCACTGGTAGTCGCCCCAAGCGCGTCCGATGCTTGGACCATTCCGAGGCGGCCCTGAAGCCTCTTCCGTCTAGCCGTTGGGTCCTTCTCGCCGCATCCCTCGACTCGCACCCCGATTGCTATGCGGTGAGGCTCCTCGGCCGCCTTGGAACTATCTGTGTATCGGACGCGTCGCGGGATAAGGGGTTGTCACTGGTAGTCGCCCCAAGCGCGTCCGATGCTTGGACCATTCCGAGGCGGCCCTGAAGCCTCTTCCGTCTAGCCGTTGGGTCCTTCTCGCCGCATCCCTCGCCTCGCACCCCGATTGCTATGCGGTGAGGCTCCTCGGCCGCCTTGGAACTATCTGTGTATCGGACGCGTCGCGGGATAAGGGGTTGTCACTGGTAGTCGCCCCAAGCGCGTGCGATGCATGGACCATTCCCAGGCGGCCCTGAAGCCTCTTCCGTCTAGCCGTTGGGTCCTTCTCGCCGCATCCCTCGCCTCGCACCCCGATTGCTATGCGGTGAGGCTCCTCGGCCGCCTTGGAACTATCTGTGTATCGGACGCGTCGCGGGATAAGGGGTTGTCACTGGTAGTCGCCCCAAGCGCGTCCGATGCTTGGACCATTCCGAGGCGGCCCTGAAGCCTCTTCCGTCTAGCCGTTGGGTCCTTCTCGCCGCATCCCTCGCCTCGCACCCCGATTGCTATGCGGTGAGGCTCCTCGGCCGCCTTGGAACTATCTGTGTATCGGACGCGTCGCGGGATAAGGGGTTGTCACTGGTAGTCGCCCCAAGCGCGTCCGATGCTTGGACCATTCCGAGGCGGCCCTGAAGCCTCTTCCGTCTAGCCGTTGGGTCCTTCTCGCCGCATCCCTCGCCTCGCACCCCGATTGCTATGCGGTGAGGCTCCTCGGCCGCCTTGGAACTATCTGTGTATCGGACGCGTCGCGGGATAAGGGGTTGTCACTGGTAGTCGCCCCAAGCGCGTCCGATGCTTGGACCATTCCGAGGCGGCCCTGAAGCCTCTTCCGTCTAGCCGTTGGGTCCTTCTCGCCGCATCCCTCGCCTCGCACCCCGATTGCTATGCGGTGAGGCTCCTCGGCCGCCTTGGAACTATCTGTGTATCGGACGCATCGCGGGATAAGGGGTTGTCACTGGTAGTCGCCCCAAGCGCGTCCGATGCTTGGACCATTCCGAGGCGGCCCTGAAGCCTCTTCCGTCTAGCCGTTGGGTCCTTCTCGCCGCATCCCTCGCCTCGCACCCCGATTGCTATGCGGTGAGGCTCCTCGGCCGCCTTGGAACTATCTGTGTATCGGACGCGTCGCGGGATAAGGGGTTGTCACTGGTAGTCGCCCCAAGCGCGTCCGATGCTTGGACCATTCCGAGGCGGCCCTGAAGCCTCTTCCGTCTAGCCGTTGGGTCCTTCTCGCCGCATCCCTCGCCTCGCACCCCGATTGCTATGCGGTGAGGCTCCTCGGCCGCCTTGGAACTATCTGTGTATCGGACGCGTCGCGGGATAAGGGGTTGTCACTGGTAGTCGCCCCAAGCGCGTCCGATGCTTGGACCATTCCGAGGCGGACCTGAAGCCTCTTCCGTCTAGCCGTTGGGTCCTTCTCGCCGCATCCCTCGCCTCGCACCCCGATTGCTATGCGGTGAGGCTCCTCGGCCGCCTTGGAACTATCTGTGTATCGGACGCGTCGCGGGATAAGGGGTTGTCACTGGTAGTCGCCCCAAGCGCGTCCGATGCTTGGACCATTCCGAGGCGGCCCTGAAGCCTCTTCCGTCTAGCCGTTGGGTCCTTCTTGCCGCATCCCTCGCCTCGCACCCCGATTGCTATGCGGTGAGGCTCCTCGGCCGCCTTGGAACTATCTGTGTATCGGACGCGTCGCGGGATAAGGGGTTGTCACTGGTAGTCGCCCCAAGCGCGTCCGATGCTTGGACCATTCCGAGGCGGCCCTGAAGCCTCTTCCGTCTAGCCGTTGGGTCCTTCTCGCCGCATCCCTCGCCTCGCACCCCGATTGCTATGCGGTGAGGCTCCTCGGCCGCCTTGGAACTATCTGTGTATCGGACGCATCGCGGGATAAGGGGTTGTCACTGGTAGTCGCCCCAAGCGCGTCCGATGCTTGGACCATTCCGAGGCGGCCCTGAAGCCTCTTCCGTCTAGCCGTTGGGTCCTTCTCGCCGCATCCCTCGCCTCGCACCCCGATTGCTATGCGGTGAGGCTCCTCGGCCGCCTTGGAACTATCTGTGTATCGGACGCGTCGCGGGATAAGGGGTTGTCACTGGTAGTCGCCCCAAGCGCGTCCGATGCTTGGACCATTCCGAGGCGGACCTGAAGCCTCTTCCGTCTAGCCGTTGGGTCCTTCTCGCCGCATCCCTCGCCTCGCACCCCGATTGCTATGCGGTGAGGCTCCTCGGCCGCCTTGGAACTATCTGTGTATCGGACGCGTCGCGGGATAAGGGGTTGTCACTGGTAGTCGCCCCAAGCGCGTCCGATGCTTGGACCATTCCGAGGCGGCCCTGAAGCCTCTTCCGTCTAGCCGTTGGGTCCTTCTCGCCGCATCCCTCGCCTCGCACCCCGATTGCTATGCGGTGAGGCTCCTCGGCCGCCTTGGAACTATCTGTGTATCGGACGCGTCGCGGGATAAGGGGTTGTCACTGGTAGTCGCCCCAAGCGCGTCCGATGCTTGGACCATTCCGAGGCGGACCTGAAGCCTCTTCCCTCTAGCCGTTGGGGCTTTCTCGCCGCATCCCTCGCCTCGCACCCCGATTGCTATTCGGTGAGGCTCCTCGGCCGCCTTGGAACTATCTGTGTATCGGACGCATCGCGGGATAAGGGGTTGGCAGTGGTAGTCGCCCCAAGCGCGTCCGATGCTTGGACCATTCCGAGGCGGCCCTGCAGCCTCTTCCGTCTAGCCGTTGGGGCCATCTCGCTGCATCCCCCACCTCGCACCACGATTGCTATGCGGTGAGGCTCCTTGGCCGCCTCGGAACTATCTGTGTATCGGACGCATCGCGGGATAAGGGGTTGTCACTGGTAGTCGCCCCAAGCGCGTCCGATGCTTGGACTATTCCGAGGCGGCCCTGCAGCCTCTTCCGTCTAGCCGTTGGGGCCATCTCGCCGCATCCCCCAGCTCCTCGGCCGCCTCGGAACTATCTGTGTATCGGACGCATCGCGGGATAAGGGGTTGGCAGTGGTAGTCGCCCCAAGCGCGTTCGATGCTTGGACTATTCCGAGGCGGCCCCGCAGCCTCTTCCGTCTACCCTTTGGGGCCATCTCGCCGCATCCCTCGCCTCGCACCCCGATTGCTATGCGGTGAGGCTCCTCGGCCGCCTGGGAACTATCTTCGTATCGGATGCATCGCGGGATAAGGGGTTGTCACTGGTAGTCGCCCCAAGCGCGTCCGATGCTTGGACTATTCCGAGGCGGCCCTGTGGCCTCTTCCGTCTAGCCGTTGGGGCCATCTCGCCGCATCCCTCACCTCGCACCCCCATTGCTATGCGGTGAGGCTCCTCGGCCGCCTTGGAACTGTCTTCGTATCGGAAGCATCGCGGGATAAGGGGTTGTCACTGGTAGTCGCCCCAAGCGCGTCCGATGCTTGGACTATTCCGAGGCGGCCCTGCAGCCTCTTCCGTCTAGCCGTTGGGGCCATCTCGCCGCATCCCCCACCTCGCACCCGGATTGCTATGCGGTGAGGCTCCTCGGCCGCCTTGGAACTATCTTCGTATCGGACGCATCGCGGGATAAGGGGTTGTCACTGGTAGTCGCCCCAAGCGCGTCCGATGCTTGGACTATTCCGACGCGGCCCTGTGGCCTCTTCCGTCTAGCCGTTGGGGCCATCTCGCCGCATCCCCCACCTCGCACCCCGATTGCTATGCGGTGAGGCTCCTCGGCCGCCTTGGAACCATCTTCGTATCGGACGCATCGCGGGATGAGGGGTTGTCACTGGTAGTCGCCCCAAGCGCGTCCGATGCTTGGACCATTCCGAGGCGGCCCTGAAGCCTCTTCCGTCTAGCCGTTGGGGCCTTCCCGCCCCATCCCTCGCCTCGCACCCCCGATTGCTATGCGGTGAGGCTCCTCGGCCGCCTTGGAACCATCTGTGTATCGGACGCATCGCGGGATAAGGGGTTGGCACTGGTAGTCGCCCCAAGCGCGTCCGATGCTTGGAGCATTCCGAGGTGGCCCTGAAGCCTCTTCCGTCTAGCCGTTGGGGCCTTCCCGCCCCATCCCTCGCCTCGCACCCCGATTGATATGCGGTGAGGCTCCTCGGCCGCCTTGGAACTATCTGTGTATCGGACGCATCGCGGGATAAGGGGTTGGCACTGGTAGTCGTCCCAATCGCGTCCGATGCTTGGACCATTCCGAGGCGGCCCTGCAGCCTCTTCCGTTTAGCCGTCGGGGCCTTCCCGCCGCATCCCTCGCCTCGCATCCCGATTCCTATGCGGTGAGTCTTCTCGGCCGCCGCGGAACTATACCTGTTATTGCTACTGCATCCTTCGGCTGGTAACCTCCTCTGCCGCCTTGGAACGTTCTCTTTGTCGGACGCGTCGCGGGATAAGGGGTTGGCACTGGTAGTCGCCCCAAGCGCGCCCGATGCATAGACCGCTCCGAGTTGACCTTGCTTTCAGCCTCTCACATGCATAGACCTCTCTGAGTCGACCCTGCAGCCTCTCACGTTTAGCCTTTGGAATCTCGCCTCACAACATGATTGCTATCCTTGATGCATCCCTTGCCTCGAGCCCTGATTGCTTTCTTGGCTGCATCCCTCCTCTCCTCACAGCCCGGTTGTCATCACTGCTTCATCCGTCGCTTCATGCATTCTGGCTGCTGGGCCCTTCCCACCGCACACCTCGATTGCTATCTCTTCTGCATCACACACCCCGATTGCTATCTCTGCTACATCCCTCGGCTCTCACTTCTGCATCCTTCGCCTCCCACCTCGATTGCTATCAATGCTGCATCCGTAACCTCACACCCCGATTGCTATGCGGGGAGGCTCCTTGGCCGCCTTGGAAATTTCTGTGTGTCGGACGCACCGCGGGATAAGGGGTTGGCACTGGTAGTCGCCCCAAGTGCGCCCGATTCTTAGACCGCTTCGAGGTGACCTCGTAGCCTCTTTCGTCCA